>NC_138190.1:79078869-79171369 GCF_964194105.1 Spermophilus citellus
AAGCATTGTGTTAAGTGCTTTGCATAAATTATTTTACTAGGCCCTTATATTGATATATACACTACAGAAACATTTCTCTTTGATGAAGGTATTAGAGGTAATATCTTAGATGTTTAGAAAACAGTTATTTAATTATAAAAAAGAGACTTGTATAAGGTCACTCAGAAAGTATGAGTTAAAATCTGAATCATGTCCATCTGGATTCAAAGTCTGTTTTTCTAATGTTTAGTTTTACTTCTATATTATTATTATCCTGGTAGCTCATTTAGGAATTCAAATTTGTCATCTAGGAAGTCAAACTTGTGGTTGGGATTTACAATTCTGAGAGAATATGAATTTTATAATTTCTTTTTATTTTTTGTATTTGTTCAAATTAGTTATACATGACAGCAGAATGCATCTAAACTCATTGTACACAAATGGAGTATAACTTCTTATTTCTCTGGTTGTACACAATGCAGAGTCATAATTCATGTAGTCATATATGTATATAGGCTTATAATGTTAGATTCATTCTACTGTCCTTTCTACCTCTATACCCTACCCCTCCCTTCACTCCCTTTTGATCTAATCAAAGAAACTCTCTTCTTCCCTAGCCCTCCCCACATTGTGAATTAACATCTGCATATTGAAGAAAACATTTGGTCTTTGGTTTGTTGGAATTGGCTTATTTCACTTAACATGATATTCTCCAACTCCATCCATTTACCTGTAAATCCCATAATTTCATTCTTCTTTAAGGTTTAGAATATTTCCTTGTGTATATATACCACATTTTCTTTATCTATTCATCTTTTGAAGGGCATCTAGGTTGCTCCCACTGTTTAGCTATTGTGAATTGAGTTGCTACAAACATTGATGTGGCTGTGTCACTGTACTATTTTAAGTCTTTGGGTATAAACCAAGGAGTGGGATAGCTGGGTCAAATGATGGTTCTATTCCAATGTTTCTAAGGAAACTCCTTACTACTTTCCAGATCAGTTGCACCAGTTTGCAGTCCCAACAGCAATGTATGAGTGTGCCTTTTCCTGCACAACCTCATCAACACTTATTATTGTTTGTATTCTTTATAAATGCCATTCTGACTGGAGTGAGATGAAATAATAGAGTAGTTTTGATTTGCATTTCTCTAATCACTAGAGATGTTGAACATTTTTTTATATATTTGTTGGTTGATTGTATTTATTCTTCTGTGAAGTCTCTGTTCAGTTTCTTAGCCCATTTATTGATAGGTTTTGTTTTCTTGGTGTTAAATTTTTTGAATTCATTATATATCCTGGTGATTAGTGCTCTATTTGATGTGTGTGTGATAAAGATTTTCTCCTGTTCTGTAGGCTCTCTCTTCACATTGTTGTTTCTTTTGCTGAGAAGAAGCTTTTTAGTTTGAATCCATCTCATTTATTGACTCTTGATTTTTTTTCATGCACTTGTAACTGCATGGACAGCCAACAGCTATCTTATAATTTCTCTGTTCAAAGATCTGGTAGTATTGAGAAAAGGGAAAGAAGAGGAAAGGAAGAAATACAGGAGAATATGATCTTCCAAATTTTCGTCAACATGAGTTTATTTCTCAAGATTCTTTTGTCTATAAGTGATAAAAACCCAGCTTCAACTCACTTATGCAAAAAAAAAAAGATGAATTAGTCCTTCATATAATTTGGCTAGTTCAGGTAATGTTGAATTCAGGTACTCAAATGATTTTGAGAAGAAACTGACTTTTGCATTTCTTGACTCTTCTGTCTTGAGGGTTCATTCTAGGGAGGTATATCAGACAGCTTTCATTACATGACAAAATCCATGTGATAATCAACTTAAAGAAGGATTTATTTTGGCTCATGTTTTCAGAAATTTTAGTCTACAATTGTTTGAGCCCATTGTTAATGAACCTGTGGTGAGGGAGAATGTTGTGCTGGGGAGGGCATGGTAGAGTAAAGCAGCTTGGAAGGAAAAATAAATAAATAAAAGTAGGGGGTGTCTTCATGGACCTTTCAAATTCACCTCCCAGTGATTGACTTCTGACTAAAGCCCCACCTCCTAAAATTTCTTCCACCTCCAAATAGCCCATTCATCCATGAATTCCTCAATAAATTGGTCCATTCATGAAATGAGAACCTTCATGATCTCATCACCTTCTAAAGGTCACAACTGTGAACACCACAGCATTGGGGATCAAACCTTCAACACATGATCTTTTGGACGACATTTTTAATCCAAACCATAACAGGAAGACTTTCCCAAGTAATGGAAAAAAATAAAAATGGTCATGAGCAATTTATTTCAGATTCACATTCCATAACCTTAGAATTATATCAAAATACCTTAATTGTGGGGAATAATTGGAAGAGACAATCTCCATCATGAAGTCACTTATGCTTCTGCCATAGAGGAATTAGGTACCCAACCAGTATCAAAACACTTATTTTATTGTGGATATGTGTATGTATGTATACATATATGCACATAAGTCCCCATATATATTTAAAATATTTATTTATTTATTTATTTTCTTCCCTTATAATTTAAGTAGGAATTGGGATCTCTCCATATATATTTGGGATGAACCCTTCAATCAGTAAGTATTGTAGAACACAGGCAATTCTTTTTTTCTTCTTCTTCTAGGCAGACAGACACAGTTCCTTTAAAACATAAATTTGGCCAGACACAGTGGTGCAGGTCCATAATTCCAGAAGCTCAGGAGACTGAGGCAGGAGGATCCCAAGTTCAAAGCCACCCTCAGTAACATAGTGAGGCCCTAAGCAACTTAGCAAGACGTCTCTAAATAAAAAAATAAAAAGTGTTGGCATATGACTTAGTAGTTCAGTACCCATGAGTTCAATCCCTGGTACCAAAAAAAAAAAAAAAAAAAAAAGAATTTTTCAATGAGCCCATATTGTGTTTATAGAAACCTAGAGAATCTCTGAATCTTTGTCCTTTATATATTATAAGCTTTGGATAAATGTAACAGTGTTTACTATAATTTAATCTTGATAATATACTTCTATGTACATATAATTCACCAGAAACATTATTTTCATAGCTTCCTTTGTTTCATGGATGTGTAAATGAACATACCCATTTATATTTGTTAATAAAATGTATAGACTTTTTTTGAAGATTGAATTCCTTTCTATGTTTTATAAACTGGCACAGAAATCATATTCCACAAGAAGGCTAGTAAATTCAGTACACTCTGAGGCACATCTATCACCTCACTATCTTCATAGAAAATGAACAGATTTTATTTTTGTTAAACACAAATTTATTTTTTCTTCAAGTAAAGAATGTTGTGTTCATAGTAGAAGGTTTTTGGGGTAATTTAAAACCAACAATTCACTGTAAGGATTTTCCTGTTGTTAATTTCAAAAAACTACTCTTCTTTATAATGTGGGCATCTGTGAATCATAGAGCCTATCTGTACATGCCATTCCATGGGTTGTAAACTCAATTATAAAAGTTCATGTCTGTTCCTGGATGAAAAATAGAGACTGCTCAAAAGTGACTCCCAGACTTAGATTATGAATTTCTGGCAAAAATATGTGTTCCTTGGGTCCCTAGTACCTGACAGCATCGAGCTTCAGCAGCCAAACAGGCTGTAAAGCTGATTCTGAGATAAGCAATTATTTTCTCTCATATACGAGATAACAGGAATTAACTGTTAACAAGTTCAGCACACTGGAGATAGTGCTGGTCCACATTTCTTCCAGTGTGATATCATTAGACACTTGCTAAAATGGGAATAAAAAAGTTTTGATTACACACATTTAAAAAAATCTTCAGGACTATACTACATGCATGTATTAAATATTAAGAAAGATATTCTAAGAAAGGAAATTGTATCTCAAGATATGCTATTTCCTTGACTTAAGAAAATCACATCATGTAGTAGATAGTCTGAAATATTGTAACAAACAACATGTTAATAGGAACCTGTTTTACAAAAAAAAAATTACTATTGCTATACAAGATAATGTCCCATCTCTAACCAATAAAATTAACTAGGGTTCAAAAGCAAGAAATGTCCACATTAAGAGACACTAATGAATATGCTATATAATAATTAGCCCTCTAAAATTAACAAATAAACTCTTGACTTTTCTGTTTCTGCACTGTCTTTTGGCTAAGAACATGCAATGAATAAAGCAATACACATTTTAAGTAAGAAGGAATGAACAAATATATCTCTTCTTTCCTTCCTTCAATGGCTGAAGAAAGAAACAAATGCCCATAGAGATGTGGGCACAAAGATCACATCCAGACCTGGCTGTTTTCCAGTCCAAGTGCTTTGTATACTGGAATTGACTTTGCTGTGTGAGCTTCACTCTGCATTTCTGGGATAGAGAAAGTGTCTTTCCCAGTTGTACATGGCAAGCAGTGCATAATTAATCATTGAACCACACCTTTCATCAGCATTCAGACTGTAACTATCCCTATGCCATGATACTCATGGGTTAGAGCACTTAAAGCTATACTCAATACCTAAAGTTGTTCTCACTTTGACTGGATACCTCAGTACTACCACTACCACAAATATCACATGGAATATCTGGGCAGGGCATACTTGCAGAGAAGTGGGTGAAATTAAAAGGTCATACAAGTCTTTTATTCTCAAACTCCAGTAATAAGATACTATAAGGCATTTCTAGTTCCATTCCATTTTGGATGGAGATAAATTGGCTGTAAATGCTCTTTGAACAAATGTATCAAAAGATAATAGAAGAACCTTTCTAGAAATATGAAAATATCATTAGATAAAATGCAGTCTACAAGAATCCAGGAGTTCCTGATTTCTTACTTCTGATGAAAAATGGGTGAACAAATCCATGCATAAAGACAGACTTCTCACATCTGCATGTGTAAACATGTTCCTTGGAAATGATAAAGTCTCTTGTGGCACAAAGAACATCTTTATTCATATGAAGGAAAAGGAAAACCCAATCCAGTATGATATTTCAGGAGACACTGGAATCAATTATTTAATCCCAATATTTTCAGATGTATGCATTTTTTTTTGGAGCAAATATCCTTTTATTGCATTGTTGGTGGCCCTTGGGTTGTTATTTTGTTTTTGTTTTGTTTTGTTTTTTGATACTGGAAATTTAACCCAGGGGTACTCAAACATTGAGACACATCTCCAGTCCTTTTCAATTGGTTTTTGTTGTTGTTGTTGTTTAGAGACAGGGTCTCACTAAGTTGCTTAGGGCCTCACTAAATTGCTGTGGCTGGCCTTCAACTTGCAATTCTCCTGCCTTAGCTTCCCTAGCCACTGGGACTACAGGCGTGCCTTGGTGTTAGTTGGTTAAATTGGGTAAGAAAAAGCTATGTATGACAGTATTCAGCTCCAGAGAAAGGCCTTGAAAGCCCACATCTGCTCTGATTTTTGACAGTGGCAACTGAGATCCTCCTGCCCAAACTCACCTGAGCTTTTCTACCAAAGACTGACATAACCACCACCCAGAATGAGACTGCAACTCCACAGCAAACTCACCCAGAAAACTTATACTCCTTACTGTTTCCCCAGTGCCTCACTGCAAAGCAAAAGACCCAGATCCATTTCTCTAGATCTGGTTAAATAATATTTGCACTTTTGTTAGAAAAGTGGCCCCTCGTGGGCAATTATTTCACATGTCTTTGAGTTTTACAATTTAATGTGAAACAGTAACTTTGTGTCTCCCTTTTCTCCTCCCTCCTCCTGCCTATTTGGAGCCCCTTTCCAACCAACCCCCAACTTCTCCTCCCAGTCAGACTCTGAAGTGTCACTCACAGTGTTGTGTTTTGTTTTTTTTTTTTTTCTTTTCTTTCGCTTTTTTTTTTTTCTTTTTTCTGCCAACAGTTTCCAAAACAAACACTGGAGGCTGTGACCGATCCAGTATTCACTCTGGGATGCAACAATATCTCCCAATCCCAGCGGCCTGAGACGCCATTGGCGGCAGGTCCGTTCCCTAAAACGCCAGCGTTTGCCAATCTCTGCGCTCTGCCAGGTCCTGTAATCAGGGATTTGAGGACTGATGGTCCGCACGTGTCCACAGAGAGGGAGGAGACTGCTAAAGGAAGGAGGACTAGGCTTGGGAGGATTTAGATTCCAGTTTAATCTGCATTTCTTTTCATTTTGTCTATTTGAAGAAAAAATATATATGTATATATAAAATTACACACACACCCACACACACGCTCTCTCGCGCGCGCAGGATCAAATTGTTTTTCGGATTTGGAATATTTTCAATTTTCCCTTCCTAGACTATCATCAGCTCCCTCCCTATTTCCCTCACCTCGCTAACCCAGCTCAGGTTGAAACTTTGCGGTGCACAGTCACTTGGTGCCCTTCAGGGATGGCTCTGAGCTCTCGGGCGCACGCCTTCTCCGTGGAAGCCTTGGTGGGGAGATCTGGCAAAAGAAAATCTCAAGACCCAAGACAGGAGCCACAGCCAGAGCTGCAGGAGAAAGAGGGCGGAGAGGAAGAGAAGGAGAGAAGAAGCAGCGCTGCTGCTAAGAAGAGTGAGCAGCCGGGTGAGTACCCCTCTGTAACCCCATTTCACTGAGACCGCCCCCCCCCCCGCCAGTGCTCCTAGGACCAGGGTCCCTCAGCCTAGTTAGCCGCGCTGTGGGAGAGCCGCTAAACGTAACCGAGGATGTCCTGGCCAGCCCTACAGCCCTGCTGTGAGCCATTGAACTCCTTGTCCAGCTGACCACAGACAAAGTTTTAGACTCCGTGATTCCCTTTTTCTTTTCAGGGAAGGGGAGGGTCCCATAGACTTGTGGAAAAGTGAGACTCGAAAACCTCTTACCAAACCCCAAGAGCCAGAGGTTGTTCCTGGCAGTAGGAAGCTCTGTGCGCTCCGAAATCCTGAGGGGATCCAGCCTCAGATATGAACTTTTCCTGGAGGGTGATGAACTTCGAATCTAAAGGGCTGCGTCTTTTGCGGGATGCAGCCTGGATCTCTCTCTTAATTGTGGAACTCCAAAAGTTGTTGTGTGGAGTCGAGATCCGCTACTAGGGTTCCTGGGGAAGGAACTGGGGCTGCCTTTTCCAAGATTAGCGCCTAAGAGAAGGGCATAGACAACCCTCAAAGTTCTCTCAATCCCTGGGTGTCTCTGTGATCAGCAGAAAAACGACTCAAGACAGAATCTTTAACAACTGCCTTCTCGGGCTGTGGAGGTGATGTTGGTGGAGGCAGGGGCAGCCGTGGCGTTGTCGGCAGTAGCGGCCGCAGCAGGGAAGGAAAGGGCGATGGCAACAGTCTTGAAAGTCTGGAAGAAAAGGATGTTATTCAAATGGAACTTCAAGGATCTGAGCTGTGGAAGAGATTCCATGACATCGGGACTGAGATGATCATTACCAAGGCCGGCAGGTTAGGCTTTGACCAAGCTTTTCATAATATTCATTCAGAGTAGGACTTCAATGTAACCCTCTCCTTACGTGTGGAGGCTCTGATTTTGTGCTCTGGTGCTCTTTCCTCTCCCCCTTCCTTGGCATACATTAGAAAGCAGCCACAGGCTCTTCAATCTATTGGGCTAAGACAAACCTTGCCCAACATAAATGACTCGGTTTTCCTTTCCCCTACATGAGGCAGGTGCCAGATGTCAAACCCATGTCTCAGGCTGTGGTCAAACCTCTGAATTTAAGCCTCACAGACCAGTGGAAAATATTCCATTTAATAAGCCCCCAAGGCTACCACCCTTGGTCCAAGCCATTGTGAGGTAGATCTTTCCTATGGGCACATTTTGGTGTGGGGCAGCCCCTTATAGCAGCTGGCTGATTTTTTTTATGAGTCTATTAAATTTTAGCTTTTCCCAAATCTGCCACACAGAACTTACTGCTGAAAACTCAGGGGAGGAACAGAACTTTTTCTCCTTTTTCTTTCGTAGATTTTTATTATGGTGTGTGTGGGGGGAGTCATGGATAAAGACTTATGGTAAGGATATTCTGCTCTACTCAGAAATCCTAGACTTGTTAAATTAACCATATAACCAACAATCTTTTCTTGTGTAGCAAATGCCATTCCCTGAAACTGTCATGGAATGGCAAGGGTATCATGAGTCCTTTCACTTTTCAGTGACATGCATATTTGTTCATGACTTCCCCCTTTCCAAAATATTTGAAAGTAACTAGGTTAATGTCTTTTTTATTTCTCACAGGCGGATGTTCCCTTCTGTTCGGGTCAAGGTGAAAGGGCTGGACCCAGGGAAGCAGTATTATGTTGCCATAGATGTGGTACCAGTGGATTCCAAACGCTATAGGTAACTGGCCCATATGAGGATACTTCAGGCTCAGCCTGGGGGCAGGGATTCAGATCTTCAGATCTAAACCTCACAACATTATTTTAAAAACCTTAACATATAGGGAGAGAGAATGGACCTTCCTTTGATCTCAGGAGTAGAATTTTCCTTACTTAAATGGGAATTCAGAGTAACTGAATAGCAGGGTTTTTTCTTCTCCCTTCTTTTGAAATGCAGGCAAGCCAATTGTTAATGTCCCCCAGGCCTCTATCCTACCCACTGTTCTGGCCTCAGGTACACAAACTGTGAAGGGCATGGGCTCTGTTGTCCAAAAAGGAAGGCGTTTGAAGGAATTTGGAAGCCCTTTTGGCTCTAGGTGGGTCCAGGCTTGTGAGGACATGCTGGACTTTGGCAAAAGGCACCCAGAATTATAACCTGATTTTCTCCAAGGCTAGATGAGGGTCATCACACCTAGGTACATCTTCATTCCCTTCTTTAGCCCTTTTCTTGAAAGGGTGGCCACATTCCAGAGGGCAAGAGAAAACTTTTTACCCTCTTTTCTTTAAGTATTCCTCTAAGAGCATGCTACAAATGGTCAAACTATTCTAAAGTCAATAGGATCTTCTAAGCTAGCAGCCCAGATGCACTGGCCTATGGCTTTGACTCATGGACCCTAGCGGGGTTGGGGAGCGAACTGGGAGAGAGCAGCTGATACTGGGCTGTGAGTGTTCCACCTGGAGGTGGGTGCAGAACCCTGCCGTCCAAGGAGAACAACTGCCAGGAACCCAGTGCTGTTCTTGAGAGCAAGGAGAAAGTGAAACTCTCAGATGCTGGAACTGTGGCTTGGTAACAGCAGAACAAACTGCTTGCTTTTTGCATTGCAGTTGGTCTGGGAATACAGAGCATTATTGAGTTTGTGATTAAAAACTGGGTGAAAATCTGCCCCCAGAGGCTGCTCAGGGTGGGGTTCCTAAGGGTTTCCTGGTGTGAAGCCTTATTGTCAAAGGGGGTTCCACTAAGACTAGTAACAGTGGGCTAGACAGACACCCTGCTGAATCCCCACTTCTTTCTGATACTTATAGCCCTAAGCTTGTGGAGTTTGCTCCCCTCCCTGCACCCCCAGGCATTTCTGCATGGTAAAACTCATTTGATCAATTTCTGTTGTGTTTTCTGTGAGGAAACATAAACTAGACTGGTAAATCCCATGACATTTTACTCCCCCTGGCATTCCATCACATTTTAATAACATATGTTTATTTACTGTTTGTTTTCTGCCCTTTAACACTTTTTGGAAATCAGTGTTGATCTTCTGTTATTTGCCTTTGGAGTCAGCAGATTAGCCTTTGGCCAGGCCCTTAGGACCAGAATTCATCAGCTTGCCTCCATTCATTTGGCTTTAGCAGGCTAAGCTTAATGCCAATATTCTGCGCCTTTTCAGATACGTGTATCACAGCTCTCAGTGGATGGTAGCTGGGAATACTGACCATTCGTGCATCACTCCCAGATTCTATGTCCACCCGGACTCCCCCTGCTCAGGAGAGACCTGGATGCGGCAAATCATCAGCTTTGATCGGGTGAAACTCACAAATAATGAGATGGACGACAAAGGCCATGTAAGTGAACACAATCCTACCTGCTAAAGAGGGTGGTGCCAATGCTTCCACCTATGGGTGGAACTGTCTATAAGCTCTGGACCTGTGACTTAAAGAGCCAAACTAGAGTTCAGGAAACTTTTGTTTGAAAACCGAAAGTGCTGGCCTTTGGGAATAGTGAGAGCAGGGAGTTTGAAGACCAAAAGAGAGTTATTTAAGCCAGAATTGCCTGGTCTGAAAGAGCAAGAGGAAAGGGGCTGTTAGACAGTTGGCCACAGGAGCAATCACTGTTGGTGCTTGCCTTCCCTGTAGTCAACAGAGTTGCTAGATGAGTACTTTCCATGTGATGTGGTGGGAGGATGCAAGCAGGGGAACTGGAATGCAGACTGGAAATCTCACCTACAATCTGCTCCCATAGACAGTCCCTGCCTGTTTTCAGGTCCTATGAATCTTAAGTCTTCATCTTTTCTGCCTAGCTGGCCCTATGCCAGTCACAAAAGGAGAGGAGCAAGATCCAGAATGAGAGAGGGGAGGGGGAGGGAGGGAGAGAGAACTATCCAGAATTATAAGGTGGTAAGTGTCATATGTTTGCCCATCATATTCAGGCCATCAGTTACTGTACAGGGGACTTGTATCAGGTGATCAAATCCCTATGACTATATTTCTACCACACATGGTCAGCCACATTTGGAAACAGGGGCCCCAATCTGGAAAAGGAATAACAGTTGTCTGGTGTCTATAAGGTGGTTTACTCTGGAAACTCTTCAGGCAAGAGGTTATCTATAGGGGACCAAATGGCATAACAAATCTTTGTGTGTGGTTACCTGACTCTCCCAGTTTAACCTTACCTCTTTCTTTGTGTGTGACCACATTGGGGGTGGTCCTTAGAGGACAATTATGTTGCGAAGGGAAGCCAGTTTTTCTGGCAGCATTTGACCATTTCTCCCCCAGATAATTCTGCAGTCCATGCATAAATACAAGCCCCGCGTGCATGTGATGGAGCAAGACAGCAGAGTTGACCTGTCCCGGATTCAGTCCCTGCCAGCTGAAGGGGTTAAAACGTTCTCCTTTAAAGAAACTGAATTCACCACAGTGACAGCTTACCAAAATCAGCAGGTAAAGCTGGCCAGGTCCCAGGCAAGTGGGAGTGGCCTCACAGGGACTTTGGGATAGAGGCAAGCTGCACTCTATAAATTGCTTTATAACAATTTTTAAAAATCATGGTTTTACTCTTTTGTCAGTAAGTCAAATTGATAATACATTCTGTGACTCTTACATTAGAAAGGAGAAAAGAGAAAAGGGGTGGCAGAAGATGAAGGCATAATCATTCAAAATTTGACTTAGCTATATGCTTACATTTACTTACAGTGATATATTATAGGTTACAGTCTTGTATGGTTATTATAACCATTATAAGCAATGGCAAGAGAACTGAGGTTACTGAGAGCACTGACTTTCTCTTTCTCTTTCTTTTGAATCCATAGATTACGAAACTCAAAATAGACAGAAATCCTTTTGCTAAAGGTTTTAGAGATCCAGGAAGAAACAGGTAAGTAACAATCACACCTTATATTTATGTAGCCCTTTTCACAAGTATAAAAGATAAGGAAACTGTGGCTCAGAGAATCAGAAGCTGTATGTTTTGTGACTAGTGGGTGGGAGGAAATTAACCAGATATTTTGTCTCAAAAACTTTGCTTATTCCTACTTTCTTTTTTATCCACTTATAAGCTATTTATTATTCTAGAACTCTGGGTTTGATTGGATATTATTCAAAAGTCTACCTATAAAAGAAAAAAAATTCAGAAAATTGCCTATAAAAGATGTAAATAGTTTGTATAAATTAGTATTTTCTAGAACTGCATTCTGAGGTCGCTAAAAGTTGAATCTCTTTTTTAGGGGTGTGTTGGATGGACTTTTAGAGACCTATTCATGGAGACCTTCTCTTACTCTGGATTTTAAAAACTTTGGTGCAGACACACAAAGTAAGAAAACTTATAATATTTAGTTTTACTTTTACATGTTAATGAAATAACAACAGCCAGAGCCCTTGTACCAAATGTTACACCGGGAATAAGTACATGCCAGAAAATGTTTGTTTATAAGCATACGTGTTTATGTTTAATGTGGTGAGGAAGAAAGATGAAAAAAGGGAAAACAACTGGCATGAAGACAGCTGTTTTCTTGAGTTATTTTATACCCTTATCACCAGAGCTCACCTGGATTCTTCAGCATCTCACTGTCTCATATTTAGGATCTGCCTATGGTCCATTTGTGGCCTGATTTGTAACTATAGTAATGAATATTTTTATATTTTATGGGAACTTTTCAGTGCATGTTAAAGTGATTTCTTTTGAATTACACCATCACTTAGCTCTAATTTTATTTTTTAAACAGGAAAAATAAATGTTGAAAATAATACTAAGTCATCCCAAATGGTATATTTATTTTTTTAAAAAAAACTTTGGTGCAGGCACACAAAGTAATTGGATAGACTTTAGATTTTTTACAGATTGTTTTTTAGTTCTCAATGGACCTTTAACTTATTTATTTATATGTGGTGCTAAGAATCGAACCCAGTGCCTCACACATGCTAGGCAAGCACTCTGCCACTGAGCTACAACCGCAGCCCCAATATATTTTTTTATGTGAGTAAAAGTATATTTTGCCTTATTTTCAAGCTTTTAAAAAAGTTATTGAAGAATGTATGCAAGATAATAACAATGTACTGAAGGTTTTAACAGAAAATAGATTGAATAATAAACATGGTACAAAAGATAGGAAGTGAAAAATGCAAGCTACTATAACATTTTATCCTTGAAGTGATAAACTATAATTCAAAGATAAATAATATAAATATAAAACAAACAAACAGTTACAAAAGTCATACAAAAGTAGGATAAGGGCTGAATCTGTATGGTAAATTTTGCCTATTTTAATAATTTTTAATCTTTGAAAAGTTTTTAACTGATACATGAAAACAAAATTTGTATTTTTAGGAGGCACCAAACAATATTTTGATACATATATACATTTCATAGTATTTAAGTCAATTTAAACATTTATGTCTGTAAATATGTATCATTTCAACATGGTGATAATATACAAAATATTTTCCTCTAGCTTTCTGAAATGCTTAGTACATTATTGCTATTTGTCATCAAACTGTGTAATAGCACAACAGAACTTCTTGGTCTTACCTAATTATAGCTACCTTCCAGATAGTACATTTCTTGACTGAATAACTATAATGTTTGAAAAATGCAGGTTTTCTGGTAAAATAATGTATGCCTTCCTTTACAATGATATTTAATAATAAATGAAGAATTTTTAATTGCAAGCAACATGGAATTTCCCTATTACCTTTACTCCATTGAAGCTGCTTATCTTTAAATATTAATTCAAAGTTAGACTTATGGAGCAAATTAACAACCTCATACTTAAGTTGCATTTTCCAGGACAGGATGCCATAAAAATTAATTAAAATGTGAACAAATCAAGTTTAATCAATTGTTGAATCATTTCATTGGCTTGAATATACAAATGTGGATTATGAAGATGCATAGATAAAATATAAAATATTTTTACATTATCAATTTAACTGATAACATCTAGGCAGCAAGCTTTTAAAATATCTAAGTCAACACATTGTGAAATAATGAAGAAGAAAGTTTAACATGATCATTCATTTATAATTTAAGAGATAGAGTCTTCTTAATCATTCATTTCAGGTACCCAAAAGGTACTCAAATTGCAAAGATAAAGAATATCACCCAGGGACATTTTATTTTATTTTATTGATCTAAAAAAATTAATAACAGCAGAATGCATTACAATTCTTATTCCACATGTACAGCATGATTTTTCATGTCTCTGGTTGTATATAAAGTATATTGACACCAATTTGTGTCTTCATACATGTACTTTGGATAATGATGTCTATCACATTCCATCATAGTTGCTAACCCCCTGCCCCCTCCCTTTCCCTCCCACCTCTCTGCCTTAGATGAACCCAGGGACATTTTATCACTGGGCCTCATCTGCAGTTTTTGTTTGTTTGTTTGTTTTTAGAGACAGGGTCTCCCCAAGTTGCTTAGGGCCTTATTAAGTTGCTGAGACTGGCTCTAACCTGCCATTCTTCTGTCACAGCCTGATAAGTTTTAATATTTTATTTAAAATATATTTTCCAACCTGTTCATGAAAGATTAGACTATATCTACATATACAATATAGTTAAAAAAACAACAGCAACATAAAAATAACTTCCTTAAGTCTAGTGAATATCCAACAGTTCAGCTGAATTAAAATAAGATTTAGAGTCTAGATCATCCTGGACCTTTTAATTTTTTCCTAAATTTAGTATATGCTAGGCAACCATAAATTTAGTATATGCTGGACATCATTTATCTGAATTCTTTCATTCTCATGTTGATGTTTCTTAACTGGAAAAATTATCTTTAACCCCTGGTATAGTGAGCAATAGAAGCATTATCATCCATGATTTTCATGAGAAAAAAATACTAATTGTTTTACATATGTTGCTTTTATTTATGAAAGATTTTTTCATATGAATTTATATTAATCAGACTGAAGATGCCTATAGAATCCCAAAGAACCAACTTGTTCAATTTACTTAACAAATTTTTAGTACATTTTTTAAATGTGAAAAATAAAAATCCAGGTTTTGTTCATATTATTGACTCTGAATTATATATCTGGCTGTATTTGTAATTCATTAGATAAATATTGTTAAAGTGTCTTGTACAGTCCTTGAGAATAGTGAATGTTCAGTACACAATACACAATAGTAGTGTTAAAAGTAATAGTGGTGGGCTGGGATTATGGCTCAGTAGTAGAGGGCTTACCCAGAATAGGTGAGGCACTGGGTTCAATCCTCAGCACCACATTAAAAAATAAATAAATAAATAAAATAGAGGCTAAATTCTTTTTAAAAAAAGTAATAGTGGTGGTAATAGTAGAGACACTACATTCAACTTCAGTGGAGGAATGAGCATAACCTTTCCCAAAGAAGCTCAAAGAACTATAAACTTGCAGGAAAACTGATCTAAGAATGAAGCATGAATGCTGATGTATTTGATAAGTAATTTAGCAAGAACATGAAGTTCTTTGTTCATTGACTGAATTGTCTTTCACAGGTGGAAGCAGTGGCTCTTCTCCAGTGACCTCTAGTGGAGGGGCTCCCTCCCCTTTGAGCTCCTTACTTTCTCCACCTTGCTCTCCACCTACATTTCACTTACCTACAAGCTCCCTTGGAATGACCTGTCCAGAGGCATACCTACACAGTATCAACCTGCCCCTTTGCTATAAGATTTGCCCAACTAATTTTTGGCGACAGCAACCTCTTGTCTTACCTGCTTCTGAAAGGCTAGCAAGCAGCAACAGATCTCAATCTTTAGCCCCACTCATGATGGAAGTGCCCATGTTATCTTCTCTGGGGGTCACCAATTCAAAAGGTGGTTCCTCTGAAGACTTCAATGGGCAGTGTCTACATGCACCTCATTCTGCCAATCAAATGTTATATGGATTGCAGGCATCTGGAAATATGTTCCCACCAACCCCCATCACTCAAGAGGTACTCAGTTGCTCTTTCCGCCCTTCCTATGGCTTTTATAGGTATAACTTCTCTATGCCATCTAGACTGGTAAACGCTGCCAACCACCTCAAAGCAAGTGACAACAGTCAAGTCTCTTTCAGAGAAGGCAAATGTAATCATGCTCATTGGTATCCAACAATCAACCATTGCCTTTAATGGAACAATCACATTTTTAATACAATTTCCATGTAAGCACACATTTTCTTTATTTGTAACCAAAGAAAGGTCAACATCTGTTATGTTTTCAAAAACTTCATTACCAGACAACTTTGCTTTGTTATACATTTAAAGTGCCTTATCAAATCTTTATAAGACAATGTTTATGCAAATGTGACCTATAATAAACTCTGATTATAGAAGCCTTGGGCCTCAAAATAAGGTTCTCAGTAAATATTATTTGATAAAATATCCCATCAGTGAAAATTGTTGTCAGATGGTGTGGTCTCCAATTATACAATAGCCAGCTTACCATGCCATCTGACAGTTGCATATTGATAATGACCAATAGAAGATGGATGGAATTACTGTGAAAGTGTGAAACAGTTATCTGTGAAGATCGGCTGCATTGTATTTATCTAGCTAGTTATTATAGAAGAAATTTTAATTGTTTGCTTTATTTTGCTCTATACCTTTATACTATGCTGTTGAAGAAAATACTAATCTCAATTTTGAAGTGCAAATAAGGACACAAACTTTCAAGTGTAACTTTTATTAATCTTTGTAGCTAAGCAACTATTTAATTCTGAAGGAACACAAAGATCAAATGAAAAGTAAAATATTCTAAATAAGTTTGATCTTTTATTTCCTTTTAGTTTTGGATCATTTATATATGAAGTTTATTTAGTTAATCCATTAAAAACCTGGTATTTTATACATTGTTTGCAAAGACAAATTATTTCAATTCTCCAAGAAGACTAAGATATTATTATCAAAGAGGGAAAACACAATTGAATTCATAAATATGAAAATAGAGTCATAGGTACAATTTAATTCCAATATTTGTATCAGTAATGGTAAGTTAGACTAGACAAATGGATAGTAAGACTTTATTTTAGTTTATGAAATCAAATAGTTTCCCTTCACCAGACCTTAGATTTCTGAAAGTAAATATGAGGAATATCCTACAATAACCTGTATATCTTTAAGATCAATCAGATTTTAAATTTTCACCAGTAGTTCTAGCCATTTTATTAAGCCAAGGCCATTCAAATCACAATAGCATGATTTGACTTTTGACACACTAATCAATCTGCTAAACTGGCTTTTACTAACTTTTTCAAGACATATTAGTAAGAACATAATTATTATTTATTTTGTTCAAAGTGTTACTTCATCCTCAATATGCCTTATAAATTTGCCTTCCTATTAAAATTATATATGCTTCACTCCTGGAGATTTGGCTAGAAAAGCACATGATTGCATTCAAACCACATATTCTAATAAAAATGAAATATTACTTGTGGTTTAAACTAAATAGAGACCTATTACAGGACTTTGAGTCATTAAAAATACGTATTATTTCTCTTGATTAACAGGGATTAAAAGCAATGGGGACACTTTAGTTTTGTCTACTACAAAATATGAATGTTATATGCTAACTTTAATTAGTAAAATTAATTATGACTTCAGTAGAAGCTGCCATATCAGATTCTAAAATACTTATCCTGAGTTCCTACATCAGAGAACCTCAGTACTGGCCAAGAGAAAGTATTTAACTGAAAAATCCAGAAAATCTCTGGGTTACCTTGATTATTTAAGAGAACCTATTAATTTTGTGGCTGCTCCAGAGTACTTATACCCTATGCTTTATATTTCATAAAATTTTCAGACATTCCTCACATAAAACCATTAATGTGGAATTACATTAGTAATGATGATTAATAGAAAGAAGCAAAAGCTTAAATTCTAGAACCTAAGCATTTATGTTGTCATTTTACATATGGTAATAAATTATCATTTTAAAATTTTAATTGAAGAAGTGACCAAAGGAAAGCCTTCATAGAACACAAGAAACCTCAAGAAGTGCAATCAGCAGCCCTCTTCTGAGAAAATTTTTCATTAGCAGAAATCAGCTAACACCTCTAATTCAAGCATACAAATATTTAATGCTCTTACCATTTTCTGTAAAATAAATTCTAACTCATTGAAAGATGGTGCAAAACCCAAGTAAGTTAGTAAATTGTGGTCATAGATATGGAATAAAAACTAGAAATTCTTCCACTTTTAACTGGCTCAACGAAATTTTAAGCTTTCTTTTAAAACTTACAAAAATCAAAAGCCACTCTGGTTAGACAAAATATGAAATTGTTGGTCAATGAAGGTGACCAAATAATATTTAATAGACTTCAATTCATTTTTGACTTTTTAAATGATACATACATGTGTGTCCCCTTTAAAAGAGAATATATTAATTCAGCAGACTAAATTTATAAATCTGATTCTTTTAATTTTTTTAAAATTTAGAGACAGGGTCTTTTTGAGTGCTAAGTGCCTCACTATTCTGCTGAGGCTGTCTTTGAACTCACTATGCTTCTGCCTCACCCACCCAAATTGCTGGGATTGCAGGTGTGCACTACCTCACCCCGTTTATAAAACTGATACTTAATCTTACCTGGTTATAAGACTTACTCCAAAAAACTTGGAAAAATGAATTTTTCATCAAATGAAAATTTTCATGTTAATTCAGGAAATAAGTAAATGTTACTTGATACTTGCATAGTTTTTAATCAAGCTCAGACCTGCTAAGATTAGGGAATCAAGAAGGTATCATTTTGTAGAACAATCAGTCATGCTGAAATCTAAGTCTTAAAGTTTGAGTCTGATTGCAGAATATGTATAAGTGGATAAATTCTCTATTCATAACATTTTAAAAGCCAATATATAACCTTAGGTAACATAACTTAGAACATTGAACTTTTCAATACTATCATTTCTTGCCACTGTTCAGAGTATCTAAACCTTCTAAACATTACGTTTTAAGTCCAAAATATAACTAGGAGACACAATATTAGAAACTTCAAATTCATTAATATCATTGCTCTTTTTTACTGCACCACAAAATGAAAGAGGTTTATTTTACCCAAGCTATGAAGGGAGATGTTCATAATATTTCACTGCTGTTAGGCATAGGTTCTACCCATGGTCCAGGAATGAACATGGTTTCACTCTGTTGTGAGTTTGAAGCATATCTGTGGCATGAAAACAAATGAACTATTAGAATCCACAAGTGATGAGTCAGTGAATTATCAGTTTTTGAACCATCAGAGTTCTATGTGCTGAGAACATGACAAGGTGCCAACAAGAAGTAGAGGCAAGCATATGCATTGGGCATTTTGGAGAGTTTCCTACTCATTCTCTTTATCATTTCTATTATTACATGCTTTGGGGGAAATCACAGCACACATAAATCAGGTAATGTTTATCTTTTAGATACCACTTTGTATATCAGTATTTCTGGCTAAGCCAGAACATGGCTGAACTAAATGTTTGTATTAATACATAAGATGTATCTTACAATAGTCCACATACATACTTGTGGCAAATCTAGATGCTTTGAGATAATATGTCCATTTATACAGTAGGATAATATGCAGTGGTTGTCTCATTGCTGAATTTCACTAAGCCTTTCCCTATTTGAATATGCAATTTTATAAGTTCCAGATTCCACATTAACAATATGTGTGTATGTATGTTACTTTATCCTTGTGCGTGTACGTACACACACACACACACACACACACACCACATATTTCCAGAGGGTTTTTAAAAATTTTGTTTTAAAATAATTTAATCTGAGTTTTTATTGTCCCTCTCTTTTCTAAAATGAGATGCCACAAAGAGCACCTACTGATTGCATACTTACAATATGAATTATACATACATTTGTGTGGGAAGGCAGATTTAAATATACTTAGAAATGTCTAGTTGCATATACTGTACTTTGTGAACTCATTTGACAGGGTGGTAGTGTAATGTTTTTACTCCAATTTAGGAATATGCTGCTTTTGTGCTGAAAAATCTTCAACTAGCCAAAATAACCATAATATCCTGTTATACAGCAACAGTTTACCAGTTGATTTCACTGGAATTTAACATGTTTATTGGAACAGTTTTAAACAAACCAAATATATAGCTGAGGCATTGGTGGCAGTTGCTTTGATATAAGTGCCATGGTATACATTTAATCTTCTTAGGTTTGGTCTGCAATTAAATGATAATTTGTATTAAAACTGTGTAAATAAACATGGGTTGGATGACAACATAAAACAGAACAAATAGATGTATAGAACATTCGAAACCTATCCCCTATTAAAACTATTTACATGTGTGGTGCTGGCCAAAGTTTGGCATACTGTTTCAATAAAATATTGAAAGGAAAAGGACTAGTATCATTTCCTTTCAAAGTTTCAAATATTCATGTTTACAAATTTGTACTGCACATTAATATGTAAACATGCATTATAGTGAACAGATGTATAGAGAATAGTTGCAAGATCTATTTCATTTAAATGTATATACATATCTATTGCTTTATTTTTTAAACTGCCTAAAAGAGTTATAGCATTTAAAGTCAATTATCATAGAAAATCTTGAAATTACACTACAATAAATTGTATTATTAGACTTTTTATTTAAATAGTCATTTTTTTTGTTCTTAAAGATGGCAGAAAATTAAAAAAAATATTTTGTATTTAAGATCACATACTAATGCATATGATAAAATATAATATCTTTGTTGTAGAAATGTTATAAATAATTCAAAAATTTTCTAGAACACAAAGGTAATAAAATCATGAGTTTGTATTGGATAAAAGCTATATCTTTGAAGGCTTTTTTATTCAATACATAATTTAGTCTATCTTCCACTTTATGGTGTTTTTTTGAAAATTAATATGTTAACTTTATTGAAAATTTGGCTGAAATTGAGTTTTCATGTTTCAATTGTGAAATTATTTTATGACCTTATCAATTACACTAATGTTTAATTATACAAGTTTTCTTCCTCATTGAATTTTAGGAAGAACAGTTTCTTAGAAACACAGATAAATAGACAGGCATGGTTTCTTAGGAAGACCCATATTGAGGGAGAAAAGTTACTCATTGAAGCACCTACACATTATATTTGGGTTTATTTAGAGGAACTCATGAACAAGCCAAACAGTGTCTGTTTGATTTATGGTTATGTTTTCCAAAACCTAGGTTATATCCTCTTCAAATCATGAATCTATTGAAGAGAATGAACTGTTGAACAAAATATCATGACTTTTTAACCTATCACCATGATTCTTGTCTGTTCTTGTAACATTAGTGAAGTGGGGGTAGGGTGTCACATTACAAAAGGCTCTATGGAACCCAGCACCACACATGGGATTAGGATAAACTAATCTGGTGTTTTCACTCAAGGGTTGTAACCAAATTCAGCAGTTCCCTGTGTATGATGAATCACGGAAGTTGCCCTGAGCCTTCAGTTAGTCAAGATACAGTGCCTTCCTGTGGGTAGTGGCTGTGTCTGCTATCAAAAATGTGGAACTTCCCACACACTAATTATATTTTAGTTTAGTTCTTCATATGCATGTCTTTTCCACTAGACTATGAGTGAGGAAGAAATGGTATATTTTAAGGGTCATTTGTTTTCCAGATTTTATAAATTTATAAATGCATTATTAAACACTAAAAAGCAAGCAGAAAAGAACACAAAATAACACAAAGAATACAAAAGAACACAAAAACTGCTTGTAATCACAAGTAGTTTACAGTTTGACTTCTAGTTACTGTGTATGTCTACACACACTGGGCATACATTTTTGTGTGGTTGAGTTCATATAGTATTATAAGGTTTCTTTTCATATAAGGTCTCTAAGAAGTATTTTGATATCCAAGAATATACTAAACCTATCTGTAACTGTAATCATTTGATTTTTCTGGGTCTTTAATGGTTTTATATGAACTCTACGATTAAAAAAATTCTGTAAAAAATTAAATTGGATTTTTCCATATTTTTGTTTTTCTGATTTTTAAATTTGATATATAATACCTGTACATTCTCAGGTGATACAAAGCACTATTTTGGTACCTGTGTACATAATAATCTCATCAAGATAATTAGTATGTCCTATATACATCACCTTAAACATTTGTCATTTGTGGTAAGAACTTTCAAAATTCTCTCTTCTATCTATTTTGAAATAATTGATACATTATTGTGAACTAAAGTCACTCTACTGTATAATAGAATATCAGGACTTATTTCTTCTAATTGTACCTTTTTAAACTTTGACCCAATTTCGCCCATCCTCTCAATTTCCTTGATTTTACCAGTCACTAATAACTATTGTTTTATTCTCTATTCCTATAAGAACAACTTTTGAAAACTTGAATATGGTGAAATAATATGGTACTTATCTTTCTGTGCCTGGGTTATATCACTTAATGTAATTGTTTATTTGAATCATCAACTTGATTGGATTAAGATATGTTGGGAGTTGAGAGGATTATGGGTGTTTCGATGAGGGTGTGTCTAGGAATGATCAACAACTTAAATGAAGACCTTCCTTAAGCTTGGGCAGCATCAACCAATAGGATGACGGCTTGGATGGAATAAAAGTTGGAAGAGCAAAGACACAGCAGCAGATGCAAGCTTGATTCTTCTTGAGCAGGTTCTTGATTGCTGCTGCAATTGTCTTATGATATCGGAAGCTTTTTCACTTTTCCAAAGTGGGCTCTGACAGTGATTGTCCAGAAAGCTTAGGTCTCACACTAGGGTAACACCATAGATCCCTCTTGTTTTGGGGCTTCAGCCTCTTCGTCTGTGCAGCTAATGGTTCTTCCAGTTCTCCTGCCTGCAGACAGATATTGTGGACTATCTAGCTTCTGGTCACAATGCCAACCTAATAAATCCCCATTTTATAATTATACTTCCTATTGATTCTGTTCCTCTAGAGAACCTTGACTAATACACTATAATATAATATCTTTCAGGTTTATGTTGAAAAACATCTGTAATCCTGTGTTTATTGTAGCACTGTTCGCTAAGATATGAAAACAATGTAAGCATTTATCAGTGCATAAATGGATAAAGAAAATGTGGTATATATACATATGGAATCCCATTTAGTTAAAAAATGGACATTGGAATTTTGATAGGAATTGTATTTAATGTGTAGATCACTTTTTATAGTATACACATTTAAAGAATATTAATTATTTCAATCTGCAAACATGGGATATCTTTAAATATATTTGTAATTTCTTCAATTTCTTTCCTCAATGTTTTATCATTCTCTTTATAGAGAATTTTCATCACTTTGGTTAAATTCATTGCTAAATACTTTTTGTTGCTACTTTAAATGAAAATTCTTTCTTGAATTATTTTTCAGAATGTCTCTTGTTGGCATATAGAAATGCTACTGAATATTATATGTTGATTTTGTATATTGCAATTTTATTCATCTATTGATTCTGATACTTTTTTTTTTGGTGGAGTCTTTAGTGCTTTCTATAGGTTTGCAAACCATTTCATCTGAAAAGAGGGACAATTTTACTTATTCCTTTCGAATTTTTTTTTCTTTTGCCTAATGGCCCTGGCTGTTTTCCAGTACTATGCTGAGTACCAGTGATGAAAAGAACATCTTTGCATTGTTCCAGATCATAGAGGAAAAGCTTTCAATTTTTCCCTATTTAGTATTATGCTGTCTAAACATATATTTACATGACCTTTATTATGTTGAGAATTTTTATTTCTATACTTAATATGTTGAGTATATTGTTTTTTTTTTTTTTTTTTTTTTTTTTTTTTTTTTTTTTTTTTTTTGTGTGTGTGTGTGTGTGTTTGGTACTGAGAATTTGACTCCGGGGTGCTTTACCACTGAGCTACATCCCCAGCCCTATCTTTCTATTTATTTTAAGACAGGGTCTTGCTAAGTTGCTGAGGGACTCACTAAGTTGCTTAGGCTGGCCTCAAACTTGCCTCAGCCTCTCCAGAGGCTAGAATTACAGGTATGTGTCACCATTCCCTGTGAGGTTTTTTTTTTTTTTTTTTTCTTTTTAAAAAAAATTTTATTCATTTATTTTTATGTGGTGCTGGGGATTGAACCCAGTGCCTCACACATGCTAGGCAAGTTCTCTACCATTGGGCCAAAATTCCAGCCATGTCAAGTGCTTTTTCTACATCTATTGAAATGTTTATATGCTTTTTGTTCTTTACTCTGTTAATGTGCTATATTATATCACTTGATTATGATGAAAAACATTTTTAACTTGCTGCTGAATTCTGTTTGCTAGAGTTTCATTATGGATTTTTTTTGGGGGGGTGTACCAGAGATGGAACTCAAGGGCACTTGACCACTTAGCCACATCCCCAGCCCTATTTTGTGTATTTTATTTAGAGACAGGGTCTCACTGAGTTGCTTAGCACCTTACTTTTGCTGAGGCAGGCTTTGAACTCGTGACCCTCCTGCCTCAGCCTCTGGAGCCACTGAAATTAGAAGCTTTTACCCCAGGACCCAGCTTGTTAAGGATTTTTTTTTTTAACACTTATATTAATCAGGTACATTGACCTGTAGTTTTCTTTTTGTTGGGTCCTTATCTGGTTTGGGTATTAAGGTTATGCTGGACTGTATAAAGAGTTTAAAAGAGCCCTTTCCTTTTCAATTGTTTGAAATAATTAAGGGAAATCAGAACTTGTTTAAGTTTTATGTAGATTTCATAAGTGAAGCTGTCAAGTACTGAGTTTTCTTTAATGTTTAGATTTTCTAATTATTCTTGATTCAATCATGGTGGTTTGTATGCAGCCAGGACTTTATTTGTTTGTTGTAGGTGTTTCAATTTGTCAGGAAACAACTGTTTATAGCAGTTTTTTATGATCCATTGTATTTCTGTGATATCAGTCACAAGTCTCCTTTTTCATCTCTGATTGTTTCTCTTTATCTCTCTTTTTTTCACCTGTCTAAAGATTTATCTATGTTATCTTTTCAAATCCAACTCTTCATCTTTTTTATTTTTAGTTTTTTAAATTTACTTTTTAGTTTTAGATGGATACAATATCTTTATTTTAAAAATTTTTTTATGTGGTACTGAAGATCAAACCCTGTGCCTCATGCGTGCTAGGTGAGCACTCTACCACCGAGCCACAACCCCAGCCCTTATTTTTAGTTATTTTTGTTCCAGTTTTGTTTATTAGCACCATGATCTTTATTTTCTTCTACTTACTTTGGATTTACTTTGCTTTCATTTTCCTTGGTCCTTGAGATGCAATAAGTGGTTTATTTGAGGTATTTCATATTTGTCTGATGCAAGAATTTATTGCTGTAACTTCTTTCTTAGGATTGCTATTGTTATATCCTGTAAGTTTTGGTTTGTTGTGTTTCCTTTTTGATTTGGGTCAATGTTTTTAAATTTATCTTTTCAATTTCTTCATTGACTTGTTCATTGCTAAGGGGCATGCTATTTAATTGTCATGTACTTGTTTTCTAAAGTGCTCCTGTCATTGATTTTTAGCTTTATTTCATTGTATTCAAAAAGACACTTGGTGTGGTTTTGATTTTTAAACATTTGTTATAACTTGTGTGGTGTATTAATATATAATCTATCCTGGAGAATATTCTTTGTGCAGTTGAGAAGAATGTTAATTTTTCAATATTGGATATAATGCCCAGGAATTGTCTGTTAGGTCCATTTGCATTAAAGTGCAGGTTAAATCTGATATTTGCTTGTAGTATTTCTGTTTTGATGAACCATCTGTTGCAGAAAGCAGGGTGTGGAAGTTCGTAGTATTTTATTGTCAGCTGCCTCTTTTTTTTAGATTAATTAATATTCGCCATACATATTTAGACGTTTTGATGTTGGGTATATATATTTGTGGTTGCTATATCTTCCTGTTATTTTGACTCTTTTGAAATTACAAAATGGCCTTTTGTCATCTATTATGTTTTTTTTTATTAGTTCCTTTACACTTCTACATAATACTGGGGTTCACTTTGACTAATCGTGTATGCATAGAATATAATTTGTTCCATCAGTCCCCAGTACATCTTCTTTCCCTCCTCTTCTTTCCACAACAACCACCCCCTTCCTCTACTTTATTGAACTTCTATTTATTTATAATTTTTAATTAGTATTTTACAGATATACATAAAGATTAAATTAGCTACAGTATATTCATATATGTATATAGGAGAGTTTGGTCAATTTTACACTGCTGCTCTTTGCTTTTCCTCTCCCTTCCCTCTTCCTCTGCATCCCCTTCTTCTACTCCAATGATCTCCCTTCTGCTTTCATGGGACCCCCCCTTTTTTCTTTATTGTGATCTAGCTTCTCCATATGAGAAGCAAAAAACAAAACATTCAACTCTTGACATTCTGAGTCTGGTTTATATGACAGTTCCACTCATTGACCAGAAAAGAAAATGTGGTATATTCACAAAATGAAGTTTTACTCAGCTACAAAGAAGAATGAAATTTTGGAACTTTTCACTTTTTTACATTTTTTGTGTTTTTATTGGTGCAGAATATTTATATATGCATGTAATATAATTTACTCCATTTTGTTCCCAATATTTCTACTTTCACTACCTTCCTTTCTTCTCTTGATCCCTTTCTTCTACTCTACTGAATATATATATATATATATATATATATATATATATATATATATATATATACACATACACACACATAAATATATGTATGTATATGTTTACACACATATACATATACACTTACATAAATATAATTTAGTGATTAAATAATATATGGTTGGGCTGGGGATGTGGCTCAAGCGGTAGCGTGCTCGCCTGGCATGCATGCGACCTGGGTTTGATCCTCAGCACCACATACCAACGAAGATGTTGTGTCCACCGACAACTAAAAAAAATAATAATAATAAATAAATAAAATAATAATATATGGTTATATATTATAATTATATACATGTAATTATGTATGTGATTATGTGTGTAGTTGGTTCATTATAATTACACATAAAAGTGTTATTCATCATGATATATTTACATATTCATAAAACATAATTTGATCTTTTAATTTTTTTGAAATTTTGTATTACCTAAAAATAGTTACTCCTGTTTTTTCTTTTTTTTCTTTTCTTTTTTTGGGTGAAGTACAGGGATTGAACTCAGGGGCACTCAGCCACTGAGCCACATCCCCAGCTCTATTTTGTATTTTATTTAGAGACAGGGTCTCACTGAGTTGATTACGGCCTCACTTTTCCTGAGGCTGACTTTGAACTTGTGATCCTCCTGCCTCAGCCTCCGGAGTCATTGGGATTACAGGTGTACATCACTGTGCTCAGCTCTGTTTTCTTTTTATTTCAATTTGCATAGAATATCTGTTTCCATCACTTAACTTTCAGTCTATGCATGTCCTTACAGGTGAAATGCATCTTTTATAACGAGCATATAATTGGGTCTTGTTTTTCTATCCATTCTGCTACTCTGTATCTTTGAACATTTTTGGTACATAATGTTTACACTTACTTATTGGGTATAGTGCCATATTTTGATTCATGCATATATCATGTAATGATCCAACCAGGGTAACTAACATTTCCCTCTCCTCAAATATCATCATTTTATATGTTAGGAACCTCCAAACTCTTCTTTACTTATGTCTTTTAATTGGAGAATTTATTCTATTTATATTACAGGTAATTATTTTTATCTAGGTTGGGTGATATAATCCATTAAAATATACATTTTAGTAAATTTATAGGTACATTATATTTAAACATGAATATGAACATATCATAATTTGTTTTTTTGTATATGGATATAGTATAATATAGCAGATTTAATTCCCCAGTACTTGCACATGTTCTCCTCTTCTCCTTCTTTCCCAATTCCCCTCCTCTAATTTAGAGCTCTTCCTTTTATATTCAGGGGCCCCCTTTTTTATGTTTTATTTTTCTCTTTAGTTTCGATATACAAGAGAAAACATTTAATTCTTGACTTTTTGGGGTCAGGATTATTTCACAAAGCATGATGTTCTCCTGTTCCTTCCATTTGCAGGAAAATGCTATAATTTTATTCTCATTTATGGCTGAGTATGGAAAACAAACATTATGTATCACATATATGTATGTGATTATGTATATATCATGTAATCATATATATAATCAAAATTACATTATATATGTGTATATATATGTGTGTGTATATATATATATCTCACATTTTTTTTTTGTCCCTTCATCTGCCCACAGGCAAACTCTAAGCAATTATTGATAGGTCAAAATGTGGTATTGCTACATTGTTACTTGCTTTCTGTTGTTCTATAGTTCCTTTTTTCCTCTCTTTTGTTCCTTTGAGAGTATTGTTTTAATTCAGAAATTGCTGTTAGATTTTTTAAAATGTTCTTTGAGTCAATTTTTTTAAAGATCATATGATTATTCTTCTTTAGTTTGTTTATATGGATAGTTGCACTAATTGATTTTCAAATGTTGAGTAAGCCTAGCATACATTAAATTGATCCCATTTTATCAGTTATAATTCATTTAAATATTGATGGATTTTATTTCCAATACTTTACTGAGGGTTGTAAAATATTATTTCATGAAAGATATTGGTCTGTCATATTAACAATATCAAGTTCTCCAAAGCATGAACATGTGACTTTTGATCTATTTAATTGTTCTCAAATAATTCAATTTCTTCCTATAGACTCTGGATTGCTTTTTTTTTATGCGTAATACCCTGGCTAGAACTTCCAGTACAATGTCAAGTTGAATTGAAGAGAGCAGGCATCTTTTCTTTATTCTTGATCTTAAGGGTTGAGCATTTATTCTTTTACCAGTAAGTATGATGTTTATCATCTGTCTTTCATTGAGAAAGTTCACAGCTCATTTCTTGAGTGCTTTCACGGAAATTTTAAGAGGTTTTCAAATACATTTTTCAGGTTTATTGATATATGGCTGTTGTCTATTATGGTATGTTATTTGATTTATTTTCATATCTTTATTGGATCTTGCATTGCATTCCTCAGCTAAATTTCTCTTGATTATTGTGCTTAATTCCCCTTAAATATCAATGGATTTCTTTTGCTAGCATTTTGTTGAGGTAATATTTTCATCTATATTCATAAAGGGTATTTCTTTCCTTGAAGTTTTTGTTCTGGTATTAGAATAGTACTAAAGAATCAGTTGGAAAATGTTCCCTCCTATTTCATAGATGAGTTTGTTAAGAATGTTGTTATTTCTTCCTTAAATAGTTGCTGGAAAGCACCAGGGAAGCCATTTGGTACTGAACTTTTATTTGTAGTTCATTTTTCTTCACTATTTTAATCTCTTTGTCTCTTATAACTCTATTAGGACTTTGTATTTCCTCTTGACTTTGAACACTTCATATTTGTTGTCTCATTGGCAGGCATAAAGTTATTCACAGTATTCCCAATAATGACTTTTATTTTTGTAAATTTGATAGTAATGTTTTAGGTTTCATCAATGTATATATTTTCTCTTTTATCTTTGGTTAGTCTAGTTAAAATATCATCATTTTTTAAATCCTTTTTTTCCAAGAAGTAACTTTGGTTTTATTGATTTTCATGATTTTCTTTTTCTCCATTTATTTCTGCAGTGATTTTCAGTATTTTCTTCTTTCTACTTTCTTTAGGGTTCATATATGCTTTCCATTCTTTTAAGGTGGGAAATTTACATTATTTACTTGGGTCCCCTTCCTCCTCCTCCTCCTTCTTATTTCTTTCTTCTCCTCCTTTTGTTTTTCCACTTATTTTTTCTCCTCTTTCTCTTTCTTTTCTCCTCCTCCTCTTCTTGGTATTTGGTATTGAAGGCAGAGACCTTACCCATGACATTGCCCCTGTCAGTTCTCTCTTCATTTTTAATATATTTACAGCTATGAATTTCTAAATATATATTTAGCCGTATTCTGTAAGTTTAATTATGCTGTTTAGTTTTCATTAAACTTGATGTATTTTTTTCAAATTTATTTTTATTGGTTCTTTTTAGTTGAACATGACAGTAGAATCCATTTTGATGGAATGACACAAGCATAGAATGGAATATTACTCAGCCATAAAGAACAATGACTTTATGACCTTTGCCTGTAAATGAATGCATCTCAAGACTATCATGCTAAGTGAAATAAGTCAGTTCCAAAAATCCAAAGGTTGAATGTTTTCTCTGATATGTGGAAGTTAATCCACAATAAGTGGGGAGAGGAAGGATATTTCAATAGATTAGGCAATGAGGAATGGAGGGGAGGGAGGGGGATAGGAAAAGGAAAGACAGTGGAATGAATCCAAAATAATATACATATATGAAAACATCACAGTGAGCCCCACCATCATGTATATCTACAAGAATGGAATCCTTGGAGTATGTCCTAATTTGAATTTGTTTATTTTGATCCACTTATTTTTTTAAAGAGAATGTTATTTAATTTTAATATATTCTGCTTTTTCCCAACTTTCTTTCTATTACAACTCTCTAATTTCATTTAATCTTGATCAGAGGCCATACCTTGTGCAATTTGAATCCTTTCAAATTTATTGAGGTGCTTTCTATGATCTAGCGTATGGTCTATCTTAGAACCAATTCCATGTTTACTTGAGAAAAATGTGAAAAATATGTATTAGGCTGTTGCTGAATGGATAGTTCTGTGGAAGTCTGTAAGTCTATCTGGCTCATACTGTTTTTCATGTCTTCAATTTTCTTTTTTTTTTTCAGGTTCACATTGAATTTCTAATTTTACTTGGCAAGAATCAACATATTTATGTTGTTGAATCTCCCTATACAAGATCATGGTCTCTCCCTTTATTCAATCTATTTTTGGCACAATAGTAACTTATGGACTTTCTTTTACAAACTTTGCACATTTTGTAAAGTTTATACAAGATATTTTATGACAAATTATTTGTTCTAATCATCCCATTAATTCTTTCTTTGTTATCTGGATACATATCTTTCTAATTTGTATGACTCTAGTTTTTTATTTATTTATTTTTCTGGGAGTCTGTTGAATAATACATCTCAAATAATGATATAAGAAGATATAATGGATAATTAACTTGTCTAAAATTTTAAAAAAGAAAATTCTCACATTAAATTATCGGTTTTTAGAAAATCTACGTATCAATTTACCTACCTACATATAAAATATCCTTTAATTTCTAGCTTTTTTTATTAGCTGTCAATGGACCTTTATTTTATTTATTTATTTATTTATTTTAATTTTTTTTTATTGGTTGTTCAAAACATTACATAGTTCTTGATATATCATATTTCACACTTTGATTCAAGTGGGTTATGAACTCCCATTTTTACCCCGTATACAGATTGCAGAGTCACATCAGTTACACTTCCACTGATTTACATATTGACATACTCATGTCTGTTGTATTCTGCTGCCTTTCCTATCCTCTACTATCCCCCCTCCACTCCCCTCCCCTCCCCTCTTCTCTCTCTACCCCCTCTACTGTAATGCATTTCTCCCCCTTGTATTATTTTTCCCTTTCCCCTCACTTCATCTTGTATGTAATTTTGTATAACCCTAAGGGTCTCCTTCCATTTCCAAGCAATTTCCCTTCTCTCTCCCTGTCCCACCCACCTCTCATCCCTGTTTAATGTTAGTCATCTTCTCATGCTCTTCTTCCCGACTCTGTTCTTAGTTACTCTCCTTATATCAAAGAAGACATTTGGCATTTGTTTTTTAGGGATTGGCTAGCTTCAATTAGCATAATCTGCTCTAATGCCATCCATTTCCCTCCAAATTCTATAATTTTGTCATTTTTTAATGCAGAGTAATACTCCATTGTGTATAAATGCCACATTTTTTTTATCCATTCGTCTATTGAAGGGCATCTAGGTTGCTTCCACAGTCTTGCTATTGTGAATTGTACTGCTATGAACATCGATGTAGCAGTGTCCCTGTAGCATGCTGTTTTTAGGTTTTTAGGGAATAGACCCAGAAGGGGAATAGCTGGATCAAATGGTGGTTCCATTCCCAGGTTTCCAAGAAATCTCCGTACTACTTTCCAAATTGGTTGCACCAATTTGTAGTCCCACCAACAATGTACAAGTGTACCCTTTTCCCCACATCCTCGCCAGCACTTGTTGTTGTTTGACTTCATAATGGCTGCCAATCTTACTGGAGTGAGATGATATCTTAGGTTGGTTTTGATTTGCATTTCTCTGACTGTTAGCGATGGTGAGCATTTTTTCATGTAGTTGTTGATTGATTGTATGTCCTCCTCTGAGAAGTGTCTGTTTAGGTCCTTGGCCCATTTGTTGATTGGGTTATTTGTTATCTTATTGTCTAATTTTTTGAGTTCTTTATATACTCTGGATATTAGGGCTCTATCTGAAGTGTGAGGAGTAAAGATTTGTTCCCATGATGTAGGCTCCCTATTTACCTCTCTTATTGTTTCTTTTGCTGAGAAAAAAACTTTTTAGTTTGAGCAAGTCCCATTTGTTGATTCTAGATATTAATTCTTGTGCTATGGGTGTCCTATTGAGGAATTTGGAGCCCGACCCCACGGTATGTAGGTCGTAGCCAACTTTTTCTTCTATCAGATGCCTTGTCTCTGGTTTGATATCAAGCTCCTTGATCCATTTTGAGTTAACTTTTGTGCATGGCGAGAGAAAGGGATTCAGTTTCATTTTGTTGCATATGGATTTCCAGTTTTCCCAGCACAATTTGTTGAAGATGCTATCCTTCCTCCATTGCATGCTTTTAGCCCCTTTATCAAATATAAGAAGGTTGTAGTTTTGTGGGTTGGTTTCTGTGTCCTCTATTCTACACCATTGGTCCACCCGCCTGTTTTGGTACCAATACCATGCTGTTTTTGTTACTATTGCTCGGTAGTATAGTTTGAAGTCTGGTATCGCTATACCACCTGATTCACACTGCCTGCTTAGCATTGTTTTTGCTATTCTGGGTCTTTTATTTTTCCATATGAATTTCATGATTGCTTTCTCTATTTCTACAAGAAATGCCATTGGGATTTTGATTGACATTGCATTAAACCTATAGAGAACTTTTGGTAATATTGCCATTTTGATGATGTTAGTTCTGCCTATACATGAACAGGGTATATTTTTCCATCTTCTAAGATCTTCTTAAATTTCTCTCTTTAGGGTTCTGTAGTTTTCATTGTATAAGTCTTTTACCTCTTTTGTTAGGTTGATTCCCAAGTATTTTATTATTTTTGAGGATATTGTGAATGGAGGGGTTGTCCTCATTTCCATTTCAGAGGATTTGTCGCTGATATACAGGAATGCATTTGATTTATGCGTGTTGATTTTATATCCTGCCACTTTGCTGAATTCATTTATTAGCTCTAATAGTTTCTTTGTAGACCCTTTTGGGTCTGCTAGGTATAGAATCATGTCATCTGCAAATAGTGATAATTTAAGTTCTTCTTTTCCTATTTTTATGCCTTTAATTTCTTTCGTCTGTCTAATTGCTCTGGCCAGTGTTTCGAGAACTATGTTGAACAGAAGTGGTGAGAGAGGGCATCCCTGTCTTGTTCCAGATTTTAGAGGGAATGCCTTCAATTTTTCTCCATTCAGAATGATGCTAGCCTGGGGCTTAGCGTAGATTGCTTTTATAATATTGAGGTATGTTCCTGTTATCCATATTTTTTCGAGAGTTTTGAACAAAAAGGGATGCTGTACTTTGTCGAATGCTTTTTCCGCATCTATCGAGATGATCATATGGTTCTTATTTTTAAGTCTATTGATGTGGTGAATAACATTTATTGATTTCCGTATATTGAACCATCCTTGCATCCCAGGGATGAATCCTACTTGATCATGGTGTACAATTTTTTTGATATGATTTTGTATCCGATTCGCCAGAATTTTATTGAGGATTTTTGCGTCTAGGTTCATTAGAGATATAGGTCTGTAGTTTTCTTTCTTTGAAGTGTCTTTGTCTGGTTTAGGAATCAGGGTGATGTTGGCCTCATAGAATGAATTTGGAAGAGCTCCCTCTTTTTCTATTTCCTGAAATAGCTTGAAAAGTATTGGTATTATTTCCTCTTTAAAGGTTTTGTAAAACTCTGCTGTATACCCATCCAGTCCTGGGCTTTTCTTAGTTGGTAATCTTTTGATGGTTTCTTCTATTTCCTCAATTGATATTGGTCTGTTTAGGTTGTCTGTATCCTCCTGTCTCAATCTGGGCAGATCATATGACTTAAGAAATTTATCGATGCCTTCACTATCTTCTATTTTATTGGAGTATAAGGATTCAAAATAATTTCTGATTATCTTCTGTATTTCTGAAGTGTCTGTTGTGATATTGCCTTTTTCATCCTGTATGCTAGTAATTTGAGTTCTCTCTCTTCTTCTCTTCGTTAGCATGGCTAAGGGTCTGTCGATCTTATTTATTTTTTCAAAGAACCAACTTTTAGTTTTATCAATTTTTTCAATTGTTTCTTTTGTTTCGATTTCATTAATTTCAGCTCTGATTTTAATTATTTCTTGCCTTCTACTTCTTTTGCTGTTATTTTGCTCTTCTTTTTCTAGGATTTTGAGATGAAGTATGAGATCATTTATTTGTTGGTTTTTTCTTTTTTTAAGGAATGAACTCCATGCAATGAATTTTCCTCTTAGAACTGCTTTCAATGTGTCCCATAGATTCCGATATGTTGTGTCTGCGTTTTCATTTATCTCTAAGAATTTTTTAATTTCCTCCTTAATGTCTTCTATAACCCATTGATCATTCAGTAACCTATTGTTTATTCTCCAAGTGATGCATGATTTTTCCTTCCTTCTTTTATCGTTGATTTTCAGTTTCATTCCATTATGGTCAGATAAGATGCATGGTATTATCTCTACTCCTTTATATTGTCTAGGAGTTGCCCTGTGACATAATATATGATCTATTTTTGAGAAGGATCCATGTGCTGCTGAGAAAAAAGTGTAACTGCTTGATGTTGGGTGGTATATTCTATATATGTCAATTAAGTCTAGGTTTTTAATTGTGTTATTGAGTTCTATAGTTTCCTTATTCAACTTTTGTTTGGAAGATCTGTCCAGCGGTGAGAGAGGTGTGTTGAAGTCTCCCATGATTATTGTATGGTGGTCTATTAGACTCTTGAACTTGAGAAGAGTTTGTTTGATGAACATAGCTGCACCATTGTTTGGGGCATATATATTTATGATTGTTATGTCTTGTTGGTGTATGGTTCCCTTGAGCAGTATGTAGTGTCCCTCTTTATCCCTTTTGATTAACTTTGGCTTGAAATCTATTTTATTTGATATGAGTATGGACACTCCTGCTTGTTTCCGAAGTCCATATGAGTGATATGATTTTTCCCAACCTTTCACCTTCAGTCTATGTATGTCTTTTCCTATCAAATGTGTCTCCTGTAGGCAGCATATTGTTGGGTCATGTTTTGTGATCCATTCTACTAGCCTGTGTCTCTTAATTGGTGAGTTTAAGCCATTAACATTTAGGGTTATTATTGAGATATGGGTTATCCTTCCAGCCATATTTGTTTATTTATGTTACTGAATATGGTTTGTTTTCCTCTTTGAATATTTTCCCCCCTTTACTGTCCTACCTCCCACTGTTGGTTTTCATTGTTATTTTCCATTTCCTCTTCCTGTAATGTTTTGCTGAGGATTTTTTGGAGAGATGGTTTTCTAGCTGCAAATTCTTTTAACTTTTGTTTATCGTGGATGGTTTTAATTTCATCTTCCATCTTGAAGTTTAATTTTGCTGGATACACAATTCTTGGTTGGAACCCATTTTCTTTCAGTGTTTGAAATATGTTATTCCAGGATCTTCTAGCTTTCAAAGTCTGTGTTGAGAGATCAGCTGTTATCCTGATTGCTTTACCCCTAAATGTAATCTGCTTCCTTTCTCTTGTAGCTTTTAAAATTCTCTCCTTATTCTGTATGTTGGGCATCTTCATTATAATGTGTCTAGGTGTGGATCTCTTATGATTATGCACATTCGGCGTCCTGTAGGCTTCTAGGATTTGGGATTCTGTCTCGTTCTTCAAGTCTGGGAAGTTTTCTCGAATTATTTCATTGAATAGATTGCTCATTCCTTTGGTTTGGAGCTCTGTGCCTTCCTGTATCCCAATGACTCTTAAGTTTGGTCTTTTAATGTTATCCCATATTTCTTGGATGTTCTGCTCATGGTTTCTTAACAGTCTTGCTGAGCTGTCTATGTTCTTTTCAAGTTGAAATACTTTGTCTTCATTGTCTGATGTTCTATCTTCTAAGTGTTCTACTCTGCTGGTAGTATTCTCAATTGAGTTTTTAAGTTGGTTTATTGCTTCCTGCCTTTCTAGGATTTCTGTTTGTTTGTTTTTTATAACCTCTATCTCCCTGTATAGTTGATCTTTTGCTTCCTGGATTTGTTTATGTATTTCATTGTTGAAGAAATCTTTCATTGTCTGATTTTGCTTTCTAATGTCTTCCTTGAGACTCCAGATCATCTGAAGCATGTATCTCCTGAATTCTTTATCTGACATTCCATCTGCTGCAGATATTACCTCTTCTAACGTTGAGTTGACCTGCATTGCTTGTGGTCCTTTCTTTCCTTGTCTCTTCATACTGTTCGTGTTTCTTTCTGCTTACTGAGACTGTTGTGTTATTGAATTTTCCCCCTATATATTTGTATTACTCTTGTATAGTTGCAAAGTCTCCCACGCAGGCGCGGGCAGGGGCTCTGCTCCTCTTCCAATTGGGGCACTATGCCTACCACATCGGCAGGCCGCTTGGCCTGTTCTGCTGGTTGGTAGCAGATGCACCTACCTTGCAGGCGCGTGGGGCAGCTCTGCCACTCCCAGGTTGCTGGGCCTGACCTGCTGGTGGGTTGCAGGTCCGGCTACCTTGCAGACGCGGGGGGAGGGCGCACACCTATTTGTATTTAGACCGTTACGCGAAATGGAGGACGTAATGCTTGGGATGAAATTTCGGGGGAAGGGGAAGGTAGGTGCTCTTGAAAAGAAAGAAGGAGAGGGAGATAGAAAGCATAGAGGAGAATGGAAAGAGCAGTAAAACTTGGAAGGGGAGAGAGAGAGGGAAAAGGGAGAGAAAAAATTAAAATGAAATAGGAAATAAAATTAGGTCTTAGAGATCCATTTTCTTCTCTTCCTGTAGGCAAAGCTGTGCCCTCCAGGCTGAATTTTGCCCTCAATGTGTCAACAGCAATCCCTGTAAGGCGGTTCCTGGGAGTCTCTCAATCCTGTTGGCCCAGAGCCGTTTCACTTCTACGGCCCCTCCTCCCCTTCCTCCTGCCAGCCAGCCAGGTCCTGCTCACTGGAGGCAGTTCCCCAAGGATTTGGTTACACTTTCAGCCCCACCGAGTGCTCTATTTCCTAACTACTGAGCACTCTCGCTATCATTCATCTAAGCCCCAGTGCTGTGGAGCTGTAGTCTGGGAGTCAATTGTTTAATTTTTCCAGACCCCTTTGGTGGGCACACCTTCGGAATCCGGCAGCTAAGACCATTGGTGTCACTGCTGGTGGTAATAGGAGTTGGGGGTCGAGGATCCCTTCTACTTCCCTCAGCCCCTACAGTCACAACCACACTGCTGGTGGTAGGAGGAGTTGGGGGTCTGGAGTGTCCTCTGTTTCCCTCCGCCCCTACCGTCACACCCTCTCAGTTTGCGGTTGGGGGATTTGGGGTGGGGAGTCTTCTCTGCTTCCCTCTGCCTCTACAGTCACGCCCTCGTCACTGGCAGTAGGGGGAGTTGGGGGTCGAGAGTCCTTTGGCCCTTACGGTCACGCCCACAGAGAGATTTTGAAGTTTCCCGGTTATTTGTATCTGGTGTGGGTGGGAGTCATACACCTGCTAAAGTAGATTCCGCTGGGAAGGAATCTCTTTGGCTGAACTTTGGTGACTTCCCCTCTCTGCTATGGCGGGCCCCTGGCTCCTTGACGGAGTGTCCGAAGGGAGGGGTGGAACTGGCTTGTCTCTGGTCTGACACAATCTCTGGTTTTAGTTCCCAGTTCGCTATTTTGTAAAGGGTTGGTTAGATTCCCTTCACGCTGTCTTGGGGTGGGGGGAGCCGTTCACCGGGTGGGCGGGGCTGTTAGTAGAGCCGGGAGGGCACGGGCTGTCTGCTGGGCCAGGCGGGGACACTTCTCGCTGCGCCAGGCCGCCGGGGGCTGCCTGTAGAGCCGGGCAGGTGCGGCCGCACGGCTAAGATCCGGGCGGGCGGGGTGGCCGTTCGCTGAGCGAGAGCAGGGCCTCCTGGGACGGCGGGATGGCGGGTGCCGTCTGCGGGTTCGGGCGGGCCGCGCCGCTCGGGGCCACCGGCCGCTTTCTGAAGCAGCTGGTGGCCGCGGGATTGTACCTCTGCACCCGCCGGGGGGCCGCCTGTAGAGCCGGGCAGCTGCGGCCGCGTGGCTACGAGCCTGGCAGGCATGGTGGCCGTTCGCAGAGCGAGAGCAGGGCCTCCCCGGGACGGCGGGATGGCGGGTGCCGTCTGCGGGTTTGGGCGGGCCGCGCCGCTCTGGGCCGCTGGCCGCTTGCAGAAGCGGCTGGTGGCTGCAGGACTGGACCTCCGCGCCCGCGTGGCCAGCCAAGATCCACTTGTCTGGGACAAACTGACACTTCTAATAAACCTACCAATTCCCGGCAGGTCCCCTCTTAACGCAATTTTGCTAGAAGTTCCTCAGTAGGTAGACTGCCGCTGTTCCAATGGGTCTTTCTGATCCCGTTAATGTGGAGACATTGGAATCGCTGCTTCCTCGCCGGCGGCCATGTTGGATCCTTCAATTTTCTTGTTAATCTTTAATCTTGTTGTTCTGTCCATTACTGGAAAAGAAGCTTAGAATTCTTCAAATAATATTGTTGAATCAACTATTTCTCCCCTCAAATCTACCAGTTCTGAATTTTTGTATTTTGGAACTCTGTTTTTTCTGCATTCATGATTATATTTTTTTTTTATTTTCTTCATGGAATGGATATTTATTCATGATGCAATGTTTTTCTTTGACTATAGTAATACTTTTTGTCTTAAAGTATGTTTTTGCTGCTAGTGTAGACACTGCAATTTTATTTTTTCACAATTTGTTTGGGTTTTTATTCTCTCTCTCTCTCTCTCTCTCTCTCTCTCCATATATATATATATATATATATGTGTGTGTGTGTGTGTGTGTGTGTGTGTGTGTGTGTTTGGTTTGGTGTTGACTTTGCAGTGCTGGGGAGCACACCCAGAGTCTGTGCATGCTAACCAAGTATGCTATGACTGAGATGATTTTCTAGCCCAGCCCCTAAAGTACGACTTCCATAGATGGCAGACAGGTGGATTATGTTTTAAACCATTTTGTGTATCTTATTTCAATTTAAATAATTATTTATTTAAAATTAATGTAATAATTAGATATGGATATTATTTTTATATAGCTGACATCATTTTTATTCTTTATCACTCCATTAAAACCTTCTTTTTTGTTAATTAGATGTTTTCTACTGTCCCATTTTAATTCCCTTATATCTTTCACTAAAAATTAATTTTATAATCAGTTTCCCTCAAAATTGAATTTAATACCTTAAAATCATCTTGTTTGAACTAATACTCACTTAATTTCAAAGCAGGCAAAACTTTTCTCAGGTATACTTATGTGCCTTTTAAAGTCCTCAGTGGTATTATTTTCATATAATTTACATCTTTATACATTATTAGCCTGTCAACATAGTTTTGTAAATATTACTTCATGGAGATATCTTTTAAATCACGTAGGAAAACAAAAGTTTCAAAAAAAAATATGCCAGGCATGGTGATTGCACACCTCTAATCCCAGTGGCTTGGGAGGCTGAGGCAGGAGGATCAAAGCCAGGAGTTGAAAGCCAGCCTCAGCAACTTAGGGAGGCTCTAAACAACTCAGTGAAATGAAACCCTGTCTCTAAATAAAATATAGAAAAGGGCTGGGGATGTGGCTCAGTGGTTAAGCACCTCTGATTTCAATACTTGGTACCAAAAAAAAATAATCCACTCTTAATATTTACATATGTACTTACCTGTACCCATACTCTTCATTTCTCTGTATAAATTTGAGCTCTTGTCTCATGACTTATTTAAGCTTGATGGACATATCTTAGTACTTAGTTTTTTTTAATTAAGGTAATATCATTTCTTTAATTTTTGAGGGATAATTTTAGGGAGATAGAATCATTACTTTAAAATATTTTTATTTTAGCACTTTGGATATATCATCCTATAACCTTTTGGATTCCATGGATTCTGATGACATTTCATTTTTTTTTTCTTAGTAAGAGAAATGTTTATTTGGACTCACAGTCTCAGAGGTTTCAGTCTGTCATTATTTGACTCTGCATCTCACATGTGCATGATGGTGGAGGCTTATTTATATTGTGGAAGCAAGGAGAGTAAGATGAGCTACTGTCCCATAACACCCTTCAAGAACATACTCACAAACAAATAGGCCCGCCAGTTAAAAGTTCTATCCTATTCAATAGCCCTATGCACTGAGTACCAAACCTTTAACATATGGGTCTTTGGTGGACATGTCAGATCCAAATTTGAGCAGTATGTAAAGTGTTAAAAATTGCTAGTGCACCCTATCGTTACTAAGGATTATACTTTGCACAGTTAATGTTGTTTGGACATACTCTACACTGCATTTTTGTTGGTTCAAAATACCCAAGGATAATACTAACACACAGCAAGGGGGAGGGGAAGATTAGACAAAAGGGAAAGGTGGGGGGACAGGAATTGGAAAGAAGTGGAATAAATCTAACATAACTTTCCTATATACATATATGAATATACCACAGTGAATCTCCACATCATATACTATCACAATACTGGGATGCTAAGTATACAATAAGATATCCTCCATATTTGTACAAATATATCAAAGCATACTGTACTTTCATATATAACTAAAAAGAAAAAAAAAGTTCTGCAACTGTGCTATTTCTTTTCATATTCAAACTGTTATATTATAATTTTATTTTGTTTTAAATATAGCTTAATTTTCAGTAAATATCTTGGCGTGTTTAAGTCTTATAATCTCAATCTTTTTATAGATCTTTATCAGATGGTGGAATTACAAATTATATGCAAAAATTTGATTAGACTTAGATGATAATATCTGTGATCAATGAATCTTAGGAAAAAAAATGTGAAGAAAATCCTATAATCTTTTTAAACATGCTGATATTTCCTCTATGAAGACATCATCTTTAACTTCATTGAATAAGCCTTCTATGTAATAATTTGCTTCTTGATATTTTCAAAGTATTTTCTTTTCCTTTGCCTTTCAAAAATTTGACTATGATGTGCCCACATATAGATCTACTTGCACTACTCCTTTCTGTAGTTCACTGAGTATCTTTGGACATACAGATGACATTCTTTTTTCAATCAGGAAATTTTTTTGCAATGACTTTTAAAAATATTATTTTGTTCTTACCTCTCTCTCATCTCCTTTTGGTACTTTCATTATGCATCTAATGTTATACTTGATGGTGTCCCACAGGTCTGAGTCTCTGTTCATTTCACTTTATCCTTTGGTCATTTCATTCCTCAGATCATATACTTGTTAATTGTTGTATTTTAAAATTTACTGTTCTTCTCCCACTTCAAGTACTCTGTTGAGTTTCCATAATGATTTTTTTCATTTAATTATTGTGCTTTTCATCTTCATAATTCCTCTTTGGCTCTTTTTAATGATTATGTTAGCTTACTTAAAGTCAATATCTACTAAATCCCACATGTGAGTCACCTCAGTGATGTTTTCAGTTATTATTTTCTTTAAGTATTTATTTGTGTATGTACCACAATTTCGCATTTCTTTTCATTGGTTATACACTTTTGTTAATAACTGGGTATGTTTAATAATGTGGCAATTCTAATGATCAAAGTCCTTCCCTTTCCCCATGGATTATTCGGTCTGTTGTTGCTGTTACACCTGTTGGCTTAGTGCTTTAGGGACTAATTTGGTGAAATCTCTATTCTTTTTTTCTATATTGCCATTGAAGTCTGCTCAGTTAGTGATTGACAGTGATTTCCTTAAATACTTTGAATCATTAACTCTCCCAGTGTGTGTGTGTGTGTGTGTGTGTGTGTGTGTGTAGACAGAAAATTAAAGAATAATGTTCTTCTGATTATTGAAAGCTTTTGATTATTTTTGAGAATTATGTGAAAGTTTATTTTGACAATTTTTTTCCAGGGTCCTTGTCAGTTTATGGAGGAGTGGATTTTTGGAACTCTAATTCTACCATTAAGGAAGTTCTTCTCATTAGGATCTTTTAAATTATAAATCCAGTTTCTATTATGTTTATGTAATTATTTTCACTATATACTTTATCTTGATTTTAGTTTTCATGTTTTGTAATTTTAGAAATATTGATCCATTTATTTAAAATTGTTCAATTTATGAATACGAAATTACTTATAGTGACAAATTCTTCAGTTTGATTGGGCTATCAGTGTCTGACAAATAGTATTAGGTGGTTTGAAGATCTTTGAGGGTCTTATCTATTGAAACAAGGCTTAGATGTCAAGTCTAAGAGCCATTGGAAGTGTGTGGTCAAGAGAAGACTGCAACAATAGCAGTATTTTATGTGGCAACTACGCAGGACATATTGAATAATAGATGATCACTTTCACTTTACTAGGCTCATTTCTGTTTCTAGGCAGTAAACTTGTATGGTCAGAGAAAGTTCTAAGATTATTAATCTTTATTTTTTTTTTCTTTTTTAACTTTTCAACAAACTCATCCACATGCCTCATGGGCCTAATATTTATTAGCTATCTACTACACACAGGATTCTGTATATCACTTTTTAGGAGGCCACAACGCATCTGTATAAAATATTCAATATTTCCATGTTCAGTGAGACATTTTATATTTCAGGCTGTTATCAGTATTTGAGAGGTAAAATGTTAGGAATTTCACAAAAGCACTCTAGATTTCACTGGGTCTGCTTTATGATGCTTGAATTACTTCACACCATAAACTTGCTTTAAAGAAAAGCTATTTAAACTCTCTTGCTATACTTGTTAATTGATGAAGTCTTTCAGTTTTTTTTTCAAATTCAAAGAATTCAAATTCTCACAACCATTCTATTTTCCTTTATGATGCTTTCTACAAATCTTCTCCAGTAAATTTGGGAGATGTGATCTTCTACAATTTCCTCAAAGTTTAACCTAACAGCTGTAAGCACTTAACAACTAATCAACTCAATTCAGCTCACCTGTGTGAGTGATCCTTGACAGCGCCATCTGCTTTGAGTCAGGGTTTTTTATTTTCTTTTTTTTTCCTCTAAAAGTCTTAAAGGTAAAAGAACTAATGAAATTGCAAGATTACTTTAAGCTATTTTGAGTGTGATTCAAGGTACAGAAGGTTTAGAAGACACATTTACTTTGATGAATATTTATGGCACCAAATGACTATCCTATAGTTGGCAATAAATACTACAGTATCAAACAGAGAAGATGGATATAGATTCCAAAACAAATATCAAGAAAATATTAGCTAAAAATCAAAATCAAAATTCTAAGTCAAAAAATTTAAAGATAGGAAATATTTATGAAAATGTTTTAATATGGCAGTAATTATCATGTAACTAAAATAAATGCTAAATATTTTAAAAGAAAGGTATGTCTTAAATATCTAAAATGAAACTAACATTGTATTAGGAATAAATAAAGAAATTGAGAAGATCACAGTAGAACAAAGTAGGGTCTTTGTCATTACTATTTTAAGAATTAGATTTTTCAAGACATTAGTCAGCTCTGGAGCTAAGATAGAAAATGCATAACTTGCTTATACTCTTATTTGCATCCTTTGGTATTGTTTCACATTACTTCTGTGTAGAAGTTGACATCTGATAAAAACATTTAAAACCTCACCCAACCTATAAAAGCCTTGTTATCCCACAAGAGCTATGAGGAGTTAGTAAGTATGAAATGCATTTTACATATAGCCATGCATAAATTGAAGAAGAACCTACTATTTTTAAAACACCTACACAATTGAGAACCTTCAGCCCTTTCACAGTCATTCATTCACTCATCCCTTTTTATAATAGCCTTATATAAGTGAGCCCAATTGTTAACTCACTAACATCAAAGAGGAAATCCTAGGGTCCCTTGCCTAGAATTAGTAAGATTCAGAGGTAGACTGCCTGGCTTGATGTAAGGTCCAGGTGCTCCCCATTAAATTTCAAGGCCAGAAATGACACAAGGTTAATTCTACCTCTGCCTAAGCCAAAGATAGCTCTGCTCTTTCACCTTTTCTAAATTTTCAAATTGAATTATTCTGGTCATAAATGCTAGGCACTTTTTATATCCAAAGAAAGAACTCTTTAGTAAGCCTGTTGCTTGAATTTCAATGAAATATAGGATATCAGAACTGGATGGGCCATTTAAATGTTATTTAGTAAATTCTATCCTTCATTTTACAGATGGGAAAACTAAGGTAAAGAGTGGTAGATAGACTGGTCCAAGGTTTTCTGCTAAATGCCACTGGAGATGTTCCAGGAAATTCACCATTATCCATAGGTCTATGACATAGTGTTTTTCCTTATGAATTATATAAGAAAGTATGACATTTATCTTCCTCTTTAGCTGCAGAAATGATTTGATGATCCTGTGAAAAGTAGTTCCTCTTTTTAGAAAAAAAAAAAAGATTCCTCAAGCAACTGTTAAATTCAGATACATCATCCCTTGGCAACAACTCAGCACCCATTTAACTTTGGTGTTCATTCGAAGCATTTGATTTTCAAAACATAAATAGTGAAAGGATTCTCTTACCTTACAAACAATATTAACCAAAATTTCTCCTATAAACCCATCCCCCAAATCATTACAATATTCACTTAAATAGAAAAACAAGTATAGCTGTTTTGTGATATTTTCCAGAAGACAGCTTCTTAGATTCTCTGTATGAGAAAATGTTGCATGACATAATGTTTTCAGCTATTTTTACTAAATACTTTAAAATATGATTGTTAACAATGGGTAGAATTAAATGGTTTACCTGAAAAGAGTGAAATATTAGAGCTAAAGCTTTGGAATTATAGGAAAACAAGTGGGGTTTGGATGTGGTTTTGCCTGAATAAGCAGTAAGTCACTAAACCACTGATGTTCAGTCCTCTCAACTCTAAAAATAGAACAGTAAGTACTTCAGAAGAAGTCAGACTTAATTGTGTGAGATTATACATATATCTGTGATCAGTAAACTATACACAAAATTGTAGAAATGTAAGGCACTATGTTACTCAACATCTTTATTGTTGTTGTTTTTGTTTGAGGTATTATGGAATAGGCCCTTGAGTGTTTCACCACTGACTCACATTCCCAACCCTTTTTTATTTTTATTTTGAAACAGAGTCATACTAAGTTACTTAGGACCTCACTAAGTTGCAGAGGCTGGAATTGAACTGTTGATCCTCCTGCCTTAGCCTCCAATCCACTGGGATTACAAGCAAGTGCCACCATCCCAGGCAAATTGGAGGGACTTTTTCTTTTTGGTACCAGGGAATGAACCCAGTGGCACTCAACTACTGAGTCACATCCCCAGATTTCTATGTTTGTTTGTTTGTTTTTGATTCAAGATCTAAGTTGCTTAGGGCCTCACTAAGTTCTTGAGGCTGGGTTTAAACTTGCCATCTTCCTGCTTCAGCCTCTTGAGCTTCTGGGATTACAGATCTTCACCACCATGTCCAGCAGCATCTCTATTCTTAAGGTGACAATTTTTGACAATTCAAAAGGAGAATGTGGAGACAAATACATATGGATAAATATTTTGGTTTGAAAAAATAGTTAGGGTCCAGTTGATTTAACTCTCTTGGCAAGTAGATTTTGACCAATTATATTAATCTGAGGTGACTGATAAATATGTCAAAATATACTCCAGTGCCATGTCTATCTAAAAAGAACAAATAAAATTAAAAAAATAAATACATGAAAAAAATAAATGACCAGTTTTCATTCATGTATCTAGAATCTAGAACGGTTTGTTAAGCAGGAGTCTACATTTGAATGTCTGTGTTTATGTTTATACAAATAAAACCATTTTCATAATTTTTGGATTGAAAGCATATCCTTTGTAACTCAGCAAAGTTGCATTTATATGTTTCCTCAATGCCTTCATGGTCATCCTTGTCTTTGCAGCAATTGAATACACACACATGTGTATACATCTTCTTCCTAAGTCACTTCATAAGTAGGGTTTATTCAGGTTTTTTGCTGCTGTGACTAAAAGACCTGACCAGAAAGTTTGTAAAGGAGGAACACTTTCTTTGAGGGCTCATGGTTTCAGAGGTCTCTGTCCATAGAGAGCCAGCTTCATTCCTCAGGACTCCAGTTGAATCAGAACAACAGGGCAGGAAGAGTGTGGCAGAGGGAAGCAGGTCACATGAAGATCAGAAAACAGAAAGAGATCCACTGGCCGATAGAAAATATATACCTCAAAGGCACATTCCCAATAATCCACCTCCGTCAACCACACCCTGCTCACCTTTAGTTAGCACTCAGTTAATCCTATCAAGGGATTAATTCACTATTTGGGTTAAGACTCTCATATCCCAATTGTTTCTCCTCTGAAATTTCTTGTATAATCTCACAATGAGCTTTTGAGGAAATCCTCACATCCAAACCACAACAAATAGTAAGGAAATATTCTGATGGACTTATGTAGTACTCCACAAAGTAATGGTACTCTTCAATTGAAGAATATTTCCAATCACTCCCAGAATCCTGGGATACTTTCTCAACCTGTAATATTTCCTCTATATAAACAGGTATTTTATGTATGATCTTTGCAAGCTTGTTGGGTACATCCAAGATAACATGTAAAAATGAGTTGTATATGGTTCGAGGCTTTGTAGTGAGAAGTGAATGGAAATTGAAATGATAAAACAGCCTGGGAGGGTTCTAAACAATGTATTTTGGAGAACTAGAACTGAAAGGGTTGTATGAGGCTAGTTAGGCCAAGCTCTCACTTAACCATCTGAAATCTCATAACTAAACTTGATCTTAGTATGTTCAGTGGTAACCCATTTCCCTAGCTTTATCAAAATGTGTTTGACCAGTTATAAAACCAGGCTACACCCGATCAGTAGATGAATGGATTAAGAAAATGTGGTCTCCATTCACAATAGAGTTTTACTCAGCCATAAAGAAGAATAAAATTATGGCATTTACCAGGAAATGGATGGAACTGGAGGACAACATGATAATTAAAATAAGCCAATCCCAAAAAATCAAAAGTAAAGTATTTTTTTTTTCTGATACATGGAAGCTAATCCAAAATATGGAAGGCATGGAAAAGGAATAGGAGAAAGATCAGTGGATTAGACAAAGGGGAATGAAAGGAGAGGGAGGGGGATAGGATATGGAAAGACAATGGAATGTATATGACTAACTTTCCTATGTACATATATGAATACAGCACAGTGAATATCACCATTATATACTAGTTAAAGATACTAGTTAAAATTTTTAAAAAAGTAAATACAGAAAGATCAACAGAAGGAAGGGAAAAGGGAGAGGGAGGAGGTGAGGGAAAGGGGACGTACAGAGATTGAAATAGAACAAATTATATTTTATGTTTTTATAATTGTGTCAAAATGAGTCCTATTGTTATGTGTAACTAAAAATAACCAATAGAAGTAAAAAAGACACAATAAGGGGTTGAATCTTTATATATGGAAGTTAGAGAAAAACAAGAGAGAAAAGTGGGGAGTCAGATATCATAAAGATGAAGGGAAGATCACTGGAGTAGAAGAAGGAGATTGGCGGGGAGAAGGAGGGACAGGAAAGGGAAGAAAATGAGAGTGAATTTGACAAAATTTCTCTAAGTGCATGTATAAATACACCACAGTGAATTACATCTTTATGTAAATATATAAAACACCAATTAAAATAAATAAATAAATAAATAAATGAATAAAAAGTAAATAGAAGGAAGACCAGTACAGTAGAGGAAGGGGTATAAGAGGAGGGAGGAAAGAAGAGAAATAAGGCACTGGGGACTGAAATTGACCAAATTATATATTCCATGCATGTATAAACATGTCAAAACAAACTCTAATATTATGTACAACTATAATGCACCAATAAGAGTTAAAAATGTCCTTGGGTAATGCTTCATATCTCCAAGGTAGTTTCTTTTTAAATTGTTTATAGCTTTTATTATGATCTTGTTAACCATAATTTGTTGTGTTTTGTTTGTTTTTGTTTGCTACTCCCATAATACAAGGTTGTCAAGATTTCAAACACTGTGGCAGGTAAGTGCTGGGGGTTAAAACTAGGGTAAGTCAGTGGTCAGATTCTTGGGCAGACACAAATGCAGATTGGCATTGTGATAACATCTCCTACTATCCTATAAGTGGATAACCACTTTGCCTACATAGAAATTTAGATTAGTTACTCTACCGCAGACCACACTGCTTATCTAGGAGTGGTGAATTAACTCCATGTGGGTCTCAGAAATGTTTGACAGGCAAGATATACTTGTTTCATCTCTTATTTCATTTTCTGTTTTATCACTGTAGAGGTATAGGCTGCTCCAAATGGAAAAATGGTGTTTGCTGCTTTCTTGGTAATTCTTCAGGGTCTATGCCCTTAGAATCTTTGCCTTGGCATCTGGTGGCAGGACTTATTCTTTGTAGAACTAGTAGGGTAGTGTCCTTTACTTGGACACCCCAATTCATTAATTTATTCATTTATTTAGTACCTACTCTGTGGCAAGCACTGGTGTAGAGCCTAAGATACACAGATGAACAAAAGAGAAAGTTCTTTTCATAAATATATTCCTGTTTGAGTCAAACAAATCAAACCCTTCATTGGTACAATTTTACTAAACTCTCATGTCTCACTGGGCTGAGTTTAGATTTGATTTTTATTTTCAAACCCTCAATACTGACAGTACTTAGCACCAAGTAGGTGCTCAGTATATGTTTAAGGGATAAACGAGGGAATGAAGAAATATTGGAAACTCACAAGTAGAAGTGTTAATAATTGTTAGCCCTTTTATGTCATAAGTTTTCTGGAGGCATTTGCAAATTCAAGGGGAGAAGACACAGTGCATCACTATCTTGGAGAGAAATATATTGGTGGGAGTTGAGAGTAGTATTTAAGTGTATGAAGTTTTGGCCAGGCTCAGTGGCACTCAGTGGAACATGCCTGTAATCCCAGTGGCTAGGGAGGTTGAGACAGGAGGATCACAAGTTTAAAACCAGCCTCAGCACAAGTGAGGCACTAAGCAACTCAGCAACACCCTGTATCTAAATAAAATACAAGTGGGGCTAGAGATGTGGCTCAGTGGCCGAGTGTCCCTGAGTTCAATCCCTGGTAACCATCCCCCCCACAAAAAGTGTATAGTTTTGGTCTTTCTTGAAGTCAAGAATGAGTTTTGGGGGGCTGGGGTTGTGGCTTGGAAGTAGAGTGCTTGCCTGGCACGTTCAAGGCCCTGGGTTTGATTCTCAATGAAGTATTGTGACCAACTACAACTAAAAAATAAATATTTGAAAAAAAAACTACAAAAAAAGAATTAGTTTTGGGCTGCAATTGTAGCTCAGTGGTAGAGCACTTGCCTAGAATGTGTGGGGCAATGGGTTCTATTCTCAGCACTAAATATAAATAAATGAATAAAATAAAGGACCTTCAACATCTAAAAATATTTTTTTAAACTTTTGAAAATAATAAATAAATAAAATAAAGTTATTGCATCCACCTAGAACAAAAAAAAATTAAAAATAAAGAATTGGTTTCAAATTATCAGTTTTTTTCTATTACTTATTAACCCTGAGCAATTTACCTGCGTCTTAGTTTCCTCATAAGTAAATCCAGGGCCAATAATACTAATCTCATATAATTTTGGTGACAATTATATAAGATGAAGTATATAAGCAATTCCTGGCTCACAGAAAGTGTTTAGTGTTTATTAATATTAAATAAATTTCATAAATGATACCTCAAGTAGATGCTATATATACCTTTGGAAAAGGAGCCTGTGGACCTCTCAAGTTGTACCTGGATTTCATCTGCCCAGAGGAAACTTGCCCATTCTAGGTTGGTAACTATTTTCTCTAAAAGCTTTCTGATGTTGCCTGCCTTTCTTTCTTCTCTTCCGCATATTTTCTTCTTGACTGACTTCAACAGGCAGAAAAAAAAATTCATCTCAAAAAATGAAAATGAGAACAAGTAATGATTTGGTAACAAAAAAAGTGCTCTCCAGAGAGAAAACACAAAGTAGGCAAACTTTCATTTTGCAGCAACTTATAAGTTCAGGAATAAAGGAATTAAAGTCAGTATTGAGAGTAGCTGCTTGGCAAAATTTTCTGTTTTTAGCCTCCCTGAATTGAGACCTTTTCCACAATTCCTAAACCAATGTTGAATCATATGTTCATGCTCACAGTTCAGAAACAGACCTAGGAGAAGTAATGAAAGGCAGAGATATTCTCAGACTCTGAACATTTGCAATATGGCAGCTATGTTACTAAGCTTTCACATGTATTAGAGATGCACTCTTCAATCAACTTGCACAGATTATATTATTAGTGCCATCCTGTTGGTAAAGAAAAGTAATCTCAGAATTGTTTACTCAGCATCACATCTTCTTGTGGCTGAATAGAGATTGGAACCTGGGTCTGCCTGTTCTCAGAAGCTGGGTTCTGTATACAACACAATGCAATCCTTAAACAAAAAGGATAAAGTTGTGGCCAACTCTGCAATCCAAGAGTTTTCATTCTTAGGCAGAATAAAGAGAATTTATGGATTCTCATTAAAAAAAACATAATCCGTCTTTTACTCTCAGGCTGTCTTTAGTGCTTTTGCTTGTTCAAAGTTTGTTTTGTTTAAAGTTTGCCCCATTAGATGCTTAGCAATAACCAACCCCCTGCCCAGTGATTGTAAAAGCCCCAATGTATCTAAGACCAATTATGAAGATATCGGAGCACAGTAAAGAAAAGTGGGTTTCCCTCTGTTCCAGTATAAATTTAGGAGAAACTTTAGGCTTTATCACCAAAAGGAATGTTTTATTTTGTTTTTCCAATGTATCCTTGTATCCCTTTCATCCTTCCTATATTCTAGAAATTATCCGTTAACAATTTTGTGAGAGAAATAGAAGAATACCTAAATTCCTCTCTATCAAATGTAGTTGTAACACAGTTACTGCATCCTAAGAACAGTATATGATACTGAATTAGTTCCTTCACTTCCTCTCCCACCACATTTTGGGAGCTAAGAAATTTTAAGATTATCCACAAGCATAATTTTTTGTCTTCTAGCCCAGTATTTTGAATAAAGATTCTGACCAGTTAGATCCAGGGGTTGTCCATGAAGTTGGGAAAGCACTTGGACATTAAGTAGTCTCATGGATTTGGAGTTCTGCAAGGGCACTCAATAAATATTGAAAGAATGGGCATGATCAATGTCAGTCTTTAAGCATCTCCTATGTAAGAATACATGAGACTTTTCATATATCTCACATAAAGGCAAGGAGGGGGAGGGTAGAAAAATAAATAAACCTGGGTCTGTATGGATATGCATTTTTTATTCAGCCAGGCTCTGCTTAGTTCCCAAGAATTATATATTATTTTTAGGTGTCTCTGTCCAGTGACTAGGCAGCATGTAACTAGAATTACTCCACCAGAAAGGCTAGTGTTTGATTAACACAGTGCATGTAATTATGGAAAAACTCAATTTAAATTATTTTAAATTGCTACATTCCTGTCATTATTTTAAGTACTTAAAATATATTACCCTACCTTAATCATCATAACAATCCTAAGATTACTAAATTAACCCCATTTTATGACTGATGAAAGTGAGGTACATATAATTAAATAACTTGATCAATATTACATGACTAATAATGCAGCAGATCCACAATTTGAATACACAAATTTTCCATTCTTAGACACAAATAGCTAATCATTATTCCATAATGCTTGAGCTAGTTAGTGCTTTTAGGTCCTGAAGGTGAGGATGGATGTAGGGTGGAGTATGTTCCAGCCTATTTTATTCCCTCTTTTGTTTTTGCCACTTTGCAGGCCAGATAAAACAGTAGATCTTTATTTTGTTGCCTCCATAGCCTAATTTTTTAAAAAATCCATTTATGATGATATATAATCAGCACCCCCATCCAATACCTTTCAACATAATATGAGAAAAAAGGGTACTGTCATTGAAAATGATATATTGAAAATAGGAAGGTGGTAGTAGTGATGACGTATTGACCAGGTCCAAGCCTTACAATACAAATAAGTAAAGGAAATCATATTCATTCCTAAAATTAAGCTAATGATAATGATGGTAGCCATAAAAATGTAAAATAATAGTTACTTCAACCACTAATACTTATCATTTGGTCCCTTTGATATAAAATTAGGCCCAGTCCAATCATCACTATTATTTCCACCACTCTCCTTTCAAAAGAAAAGGTACCTGTATTATAGATTATGAAATGCATACAGAAGTTGGACAATTATATATTTGGCATTAGGTTTTTATATAATTTGCTCTAATAATCACATAACATTATAAAGTATTGCCTGAGATTCATCAAAACATATCTTTTGTCAATGACACAATGGGTTGGTTTGTTGAAAGGATAAACAAGGTTGATAAACCCTTAGCCAAACTAATCAAAAGAAAGGACTCAAATTAATAATACTAGAGATGAAAAAGAAATTAAGACCACAGATACTACTGAAACACAGAAGATCATTAGAAATTATTTTGAAAACTTATACTCTAATAAATTAAGAACCCTTGATCATATTGGCAAATTTGTAGTCACATGACCTTCCCAAATAGAACCATGAAGATATAGAAAATTTAAGCAGAACAATATCAAGTAATAGAATTAAAGTAGGTATTAAAAAGTTTACAAAAAAGCTCAGAACATACAGACTCTTAGCCAAGTTTTTTAGACCTTTAAAGGATTACTATCAATCATTCTCAAATTATTCCATTAACTAGAAAAAAGGAACATTGCTAAATTTATTCTATGAAGGCAGTGTAACCTTGATACCAAAACCAGACAGACATATTGAGGAAAGAAAACATAAGTCCAATATCTTTCATGAACACAGATGCAAAACTTCTTAATTAGACATTGTTAAACTGCATTCAAAACACATTAAAATGATAGTGTACCCAAGCATGGTGGCACATGCCTGTTATCTCAGCAATTTCGGATGTTGAGGAAGGAGTATCTCAAGTTTCAGACCATCCTTTACTTAGAGAGACATTGATTTCATGAATTTGGTTCTGTAATAATAGATGACTACTTCAGTGAGTTGCACTCATAAAAGGTCATCTTCTTTTTTATTAGTTCTTACTATTTATACATAATATTAGGGTTCATTTTGACATAATTATATAATCATGTAATATACTTTGTTTTAAATCAGTCACCAGAACTTTCACTTTCCCTCACCTCCTTTCTGCCTGGTCCCTTCCCTCTTTTCTACTGAACTTGCTTTTACTTATAGATTGTTTTTTGCTTTTTTTCTATTTTTAAATAAATGCCTTGTTGGGGCTGGGATGGGTAACTCAGTGGTTAAATGCATGTTTACCAGGCATGAGGCACTGGGTTTGATCCTCAGCACCACATAAAAATAAATAAACAAAATAAAGGCATTTTGTCCATCTACAAACAAGTGTCTTGTTGGCCGGGAACGGTGGTGCATGCCTGTAATCCCAGTAGCTCAGGAGGCCAAGACAGGAGGATCACAAGTTCAAAATGAGCCTCAGCAATAGCAAGGCACTAAGCAACTCAGTGAGACCCTGTCTCTAAATAAAATACAAAATAGGACTGAGGATGTGGCTCAGTAGTCAAGTGCCCCTAAGTTCAATGCTTGGTAGCCCCCGCCAAAAAAAAAGTGCCTTATTGTTATACATGAAGGTGAGATCCACTGAAGTTTATTCATGTATGTCCATAGGAAAGGCAAGTTAGATTCATTCTATCTTGCTGCCCCTTTTCCACTCCTTTTCTCTCCCCCTCAATCTCCACTGATTGTTATGCTATTTTCATGGAATTCCCCCACCCTTTTGTACCCCCTCTTACTTTGACTTTAGAATATCAAAGAATACATTCCTAGTTTGACTTTCTGGGTCTCACTTATTTCACTTAGCATGATGTTCTCCAATTCTACCTATTTACCAGCAGAAGTCCTACTTTCTTTCATATTTATGGCTGAGTAATACTCCATTGAGTATGCATACCACATTTTCTTTAATCATTCATCTGTTGATGGGAATCCTGTTTGGTTCCATAGGTTGACTATTGGGAATTTTTCTTTTATAAACATTGAAGTGGCTGCATCTCTAATAATATGCTGATTTTTAGATCTTTTGGATATATACTGAGGAGTGGAATAGCTGGATCATATGGTTGTTCCATTCCTAGGTTTTTGAAGAAACTCTGTACTGCTTCCCAGAGTGCTTGCATTAATTTTCAGTCCCACTAACAATGTTTGAATGTATTTATTATTATTTGTATTCTTGTTGGTTGTCATTCTGAATTGAGTGAGATGAAAGTTCAATGTAGTTTTGATTTATATTCCCCTGGTTGCTATAGATGTTGAACATGTTTTTCATATATTTATTGGCCATTTGTACTTCTTTTGAGAATTGTCTGTTTAGTTCTTTTTGCCAATTTGTTAATTTGGTTATTTTATTTTATTTTAATTTTTTGGTGTTCCTTGAGTACTTTATATATTCTGGATGCCTTATTTGAGGAGCGGGTGGTAAGAATCTTCTCCCATTATCTACACTCTTCCTTCACATTCTTGTTTCCTAAGCTGTGCAGAGCTTTTGAATTTGATCCTGTCCCACTTATTGATTCTTGGTTTCATTTCTTGCACTTTAGGAGTCTCATTAAGGAAGTTGATGCCTGTGTCAATATGTTGCAATGTTGGATCTACATACTCTTCTAGCAGTTGCAAAATTTCTGGTCTCTAATTCATAGGCCTTTGATCTGTTTTGAGTTGACTTTTGTGTAGGGTGGGACATAGGCATAAAGTTCAATTCCTCTCCTTATGGATATCTTGTTTTCCCAGAACTATTTTTTTAAAAGGCTATCTTTTCTCCATCATATATTTTTGGCACCTTTGGTGCATATCATCTGACCAATGGAATAGAATAGAAATGTATCTGTCTGGGTTTTTTCTCTGTGTTTTCTATTTTATTCCATTGGTCTTCATGCATGTTTTCATGCCAATACCATAATATTTTTGTTACTATAGCTCTGCAGTATAATTTGAGGTGTGGTATCATTATGACTGCAGCATCACCCTTATTGCTCAGGATTGCTTAGTCTGTTCTGGATCTCTTAGGCTTCCTAATGAATATTAGAACTCTTTTTTATTCTAGTTTGTGAAGAACGTCATTAGTATTTTGATGGGGATTGCATTGAATCTGTGTAACACTTTTGGAGTGTGGCTATTATGGCATATTAGTTCTAGACTATTAATTCTGCCTTCAAAGATATGGGATGTCTTTCTATTTTCTAAGGTCCTCTTAAATATCTTTCTTTACTGTTCTGTAATTTTCATTGTAAAGATCATTCATCTCCATTGTTAGCTTAATTCCCAAGGTGTATTTTTTTTTTTTTTGGCTATTATGAATGGGATAGTTTTGCTAATTTCTTTTTCAGCAGATTCATCATTGGAGTATAGGAAAGCAATTGATGGATGTATGTTCATCTTGCATCCTGGTACTTTGCAGAGTACATTTATCAACTCTAGAATTATTCTTGTGGAGTTTTGGGGTCTTATAAATATAGCATTATGTCATCAGCAAGTGTCGATAATTTGACTTCTTTTTCTATTTGTATCCCTTTAATTTCCTTCTCTTGCCTAATTTCTCTGGGTAAAGTTTCAAGAACTATGTTGAATAGGAGTGGTGAAAGTGAGCATCCTTGTCTTGTTGCTGTTTTTAAAGGAACTACTTTCAGTTTTGCTCCATTCAGTTTGATGTTGGCCTTGGCTTTGTCATGTGTAGCCTTTACAATATTGAGGTAACTTCCTTCTATTCCTAGTTTCTCTAGTGTTTTAAGGATAAATTGATGCTTCATGAGAAAGAGCAAGAGGACAGAGGGGGGGGGAGAGAGAGAGAGAGAGAGAGAGAGAGAGAGAGAGACTGACTTCTCACAGTAGACAAAATATATACCCCCGAAGTACACACCCAATTACCAACCTCCTCTACCAAACCCTAACTGCCCAGTTAATCCATATCAGGGATTAACACAGATGAGATGAAGGCTTTCATACCCCAATCATATCACCTCTAAGCTTTCTTGCATTGTCTAACACATGAGCTGTTGGTGGAACACCTCTTATCTAAACCAAAACAGGAATTATAAATGTGTGTTTTCCCTCACATGAATGTGTATGTATGTATGTATGTATTTGTATGTGTGTCTATGTGTGTGTGTGTGTGAGAGAGAGAGAGAGAGAGAGAGTGTGTGTGTGTGTGTGTGTGTGTGTGTGTGTATTGGTTCAGAGAGATTGTGGAATTTGTGATTTCATGCTTGCTAGAAAGTATAAAAGCATTCAGAATGCTATCAACACAGAATATTAGCCATTCTCCAATCATAGTGGAACTGTGGTGGCCTTGTGTTGGCATAATATTCTAAGAAAATACCTGTTTTGAAAGTCAGTGTCTCATATAGACTATTTTCATTAAAAACACCCTAGGACTCTCACTGTTTTGAAAAAGGTCCGTCCACGAAATCCTCCATCACTAATCTTGAACATTTTTTCTTTTTAAATGTCCCCAAACTGCTCACAAATCCCCTTGCATCCAAACCAAGAATCACCAATTGTGCCTGAAGAGGAATTAGGAAGTTTCTTCCATTAAAAAAAGAAATTCTACCTTAATGAAATGATTTCCAATCATACATTATCTCTGTATTGCCTCTTCTTACATTATAAAACATCCTGCCTTTCTTATACAATTGAAACCCTGTTAAAATGAAAATAAAGGCAAATGGATTCCCTTGTTCCATGCTTATGAATAAACAAATTTTGTTAATTTTGTATGGTATTTAGTTTTGGTCTTTTGTGCTCCTTTTCAGAATATTCCAAATGGATTCAGTAAGTGTTAGTTGAATAACTGCTCAAGTTATTTTTTTAGCCTAATTCTGTGTAAAAAAAAAAAATCGAGTAAACATTCTCCATTTCAATTTGATTGCCTTCTTAGTTTGTGCCAGTGTGCCTGCTGGAAAGAAGAAAAATAAACGTATTCTAGATGTATTTTTAAGGTCTCTGTTATTTGCTAAATTTGTCCAGATCCCAGAGTGGATGATATAACTAAACAATTGCCCATTGTTGTACCTGGCAATATACATTGGGTGATTCCTGTTTTCAAATGCATTGTCAGTTTCTATAAAGAGCATCACCAGTGAATCACATATTAAAATAAAAAAGTAATCCACTTTCAGCAACTTTACCATGGGGAAAGTCTTAGGGAAACCTTCTAATTTTATGCATTCTTATCTCTCCCTAGAATCTAATTATAATTCTTATTATACAAAATGAATGTGTACAATGATGGCAGTTTTGAATGAGTTAAATTTCACAATTTTTTAAAATTATCAATGAATCTTTTATTTTATTAATTTATATGCAGTGCTGAGGATTGAACCCAGGGCCTCACACATGCCAGGCAAGCACTCTACCAAAGAGCCACAACTCCAGCCCCAAATTTCACAAAACTTTTATGACTTTCAGAAGAAAAGAAACAACTTTCCTTTTCATCCTGGAAAAAAAAAATCAACATTAAAACTTCCATAGCAATGTACCACTGTACTATGTCAAAATGTAAAATTGCAGAGTCAAAAAATTCTTGTGTTTCATAATTTGATTCCAAAATTGTCTTGTTACACTTTGGCAGCCTTTGGAGCATAAAATAGTTGTTTTGATTTAATCTTTATTACTTAAAAGGTCTGCTTTAAAAGGTATATTTATTTTTTCCATGAATATTTTAAATAAAATCCGTTCTTTATCTTGTAGCCAGATTGTAAGGAAAAATCAAAATCTTTGAATCTGTGGACTTGACAGTGTAATTCTTAAAGTTATATGTAGCACATTAACACAGCTGTAATCAATAACTTCACTGTCTTTATTATTCTTCTATGATATGAAATTAAAATGAAGTAGAAATGTTTATACCATAAATGGCAGGCTACATTTTAAACAGATAATAAATTCTCAAAGGTTGCTTGAAAGAAAGAAGAGAGACCTCATGAAACAAAATTGAGAGGTATCCCAATGCCAGACTTGTCCAAATAGTGAAAGAGAGCTGATTGTCCTCTCAAGAGACTCAAACTCAAAGCAATATCTTCATTATGGGGAATTATTTTCATCTTGGAATTCCCAGGTTCCATGGGAAATGAAGCTTTGTTTCACATGATGAATTGATTTAGTGCATTTCAATAGGATATGTTGATATGAAATTAGCTTTTCTTCATTGGACATTTTTGATAAGGCCATTATGATTTCTGTTTGCATCTCTTTTTAAATTCCTTTGGAGCCTGTTTAGAAGCTGCCTGTTAATTATTTGGTCAGGCTGATGGTATTATTTCCTCTCTAAAATATAGACCTATCATGTTTAATCATCTCAATTCAACATTTTTGGCTTGTTTTTACCAGTTGATAAGTTGAACCAAATCAAATTTTCGAAGGTTGTTAATTCTGAAGCAGATAAGTGCCTTGTTCTAACATGTGCACCTGACCTGTATTTTGTTTGAAATAAGATATTTCTTTAATAGACACATGCCAATCAGCAGTGCTACATGAGGAAATGCCATAACTGCGTAAGAATGACTTGCTGACATGGGTCTGAAAATTGATCTTCAAGATGTTCAGTGTCTTTGGAGTGGCGGAAGAGCCACCATATGGGAAATAAAAAATGTCAAGAGCTCAATGTTCTTAATTTGCTTTTCAATTGCATTTATATACCAAGATATCTCTGTACAAAGTACTGCTGACTTCAAGTGGCACAGAAACTTAGAAAAGATAACATGCATACTATAGTCATTTTATTTATTCTATTAGATTATTGAAAACACAGGAACGAGTCCCAAATTATCTTGGATGACATTTTTGACATTCAGAAAAATACAGGATTTTTTTGATATACAAAATTTAAAGGATACTAGAGGAAGGTCAGAGACCACAGAAAATTGAGCATTCTTTGAAGATTTAACTGAATTGTTTCCCACCGAAAACAAGATAGAAAATATAGGCAAAATGTTTTAGTGTCATTGAGTTTTAGAGATTTTACCTGGAGCTGTTTTTAGAGTCTCAGGAATTGGGACCTCAAGAATTTCAGACTCCTTTATCACTCCGGGAATGGCAACAAGGCAACTGTGGCAAACTGAGAAGGGGAAATTAAGTTATTATCAGTTCCTACTTTTAAAAGTAAAAAATAGCTAAGGTACATTAATATGTGGGATCATCCCATAACTCCACCCTTTCCCTATTTACGGATCAAACTATAGGAGTCCTCCCTTGTCTGTGGAGTCACTTTCCTTCTTCAGCTACTACTTTGTGACTTCCTGCTTGTCCTTGATTTTAATTTATATCTGTTTTCACAGGGTTGCAAATCATGGGGTTTAGAGAAGTGTAGAGAGAGATTTTTCCTCAGGCCTTTAGTTCCTTGCAATATTCCCAGGTCCTGTACCATATTAAAGGATGGAATGATGAAAACCTGCCCTCTTCTATCAAACACTGTACTCATTGCAATCTTATACCAACAAAAGATCCTCCACGGTTGGCTAAGGTTTTATCTTTTGGTGTGTTTCTTACCACATGCTGATAGTCAGATGTCATCATCAGTACTTCATGGCAAATTAAAATCTGCTGTCTTCCATTTGGCAAACATTGATTCTTCCCTCCTTTCCCTGTTTTGGCACCAAATATACTTGCAATTTCCTGAACAGTTTTCTTTAGCTGGGCTTCATCTTAGGAATTTGTAATTACATAGTAATTGGTACTGTAGGATGAACCAAGGCAAGAAAAGGAATTGTTTATGGTTTGTAAATTTCATCATAGTAAATAGTGGTATTTTATTTTTCAGATAATGTGGCTTGCAAGAAGGTTTATGATGTAGAAGTTTGTTTCAGATAATTTAGTAGGACTGTGGTTTCAGAAAATATGTAATATATTTAAGGTGTACTTGAACATCATTATCCAAATTACATGTATGAAGACACAAATTGGTGTGAATATACTCTGTATACAACCAGAAATATGAAAAATTTGTGCTCAGCGTGAGTAATATGAATTGTAATGCATTCAGCTGTCATATATAAATAAAAAAATTAATAAAATAATAAATAAAAACAAAGAGTGTGTTTAGAACATTATAAAAGATATATGAAATGTAAAGCATGAATTTTGCTCTTAACTATTTACAATACAAGGAGAAAATGGAAAATTCTCTTAGAATTATCAGAAAAAAAACATAGTGAGGATATTATTATGAGAGTTCATAATGAGAAGAAAGTGATTACTCTGAAATGCATTATTTATAGTAGGTTTACAAAAGGAGATATAATTTAAAGTAGGCTTCAAGGGTTAGGTAAGAGTAGAATAGTGGAGGTGAATATACTAGATGATGGGAGGAACAGACTGAACAAGAATACATAGATGGAAAGCATAAGGACCACTTATTAAGAATGAGTGTATTATCTGTAGAAAAATTGCAATAAATATGAGTCGTGTAAAAAAGCACTGATGGATTTCACATTTAGTTCTTTATCAATTCAAGCTATGACATAAAACAAATTCTATAATATTTTAATAGTGTGCTACGAAATGGAGTAAACACAGTAAGAATTTCTTATACAGTTTTAAAATGTTAAATTGAGTCTTCTTATTTAAATATTTAGTTTATATCATTAGTTTTCAAAGTTTACTGTGTATTATAATCAAATGGAGGGCTTATTAATTTATTGCTGGATCTCATCCCTGGAATTTTTCATTCAGTTGGCCTCTGATGGGGCAAGAGGATTTAAATTTCTAATAATTTCCATGGTGAAGCTGTTGTTGCTTCTCTGGGGTTCACACTCTAGGGGAAGGGTATTTCAGTCAGATAAAACACTCTAGTGCAATCATCTCAAGATTTAAATTACTTGTTCAAGAAATAATGAGAAACTTTGAGGGATGACAGATATATCTATTACTTTGATTGTGGTGATGGTATTATACATGTTTATATATGTCCAAACACATCATATTATACACATTATTTGTTGTTAATTGTATATCAGTTATGCCTCAATAAATCTTTCTTTTAAAAAGATACAATAAATATTTCTCTTCAGCTTGAACAAATTGAGAAATGGAGTCAGAAATAGGAAATAAAGTACAGAAGGTAACAGGTACTAAATCAAGGGCCTTGGAAGTCACTATCAGGATCTTCCCTTTACTCTAAAACTGAAAGTCATCTGATTCATTTTGACAAGTCTCTCTATATGCTGTATTAAGAAAAACTGAAGGTAGCAAAATGGGAAGAAAAGAAATAAAATCAAAGAATATCATATCAATTGAGTCTTGAGATCATTTATTGCCAGACTAAGGTAGCAGTACTGGAAGTGGTGAGAAGTATTGAGTTATAAACATGATTCCCTGACAAGGAGTATAATCTATAAGGGAAAATCATACAAAAATGATGCCAAAATTTTCATTCTGAACAACTGGAAGGATGAAGGTGCCACCAACTACGATAGGGATGACTATGTGTAGAGCATATTTAGAAATGGTGTGTTAAAATAATGTGAAATTTATAGAATTATGAAATATTACAACTAAGAATTACTATAGAGATTATCTCTAATTTCCCTTATTATACCTTTTTTTGGAAAAATAGCCTATAAAATGTACAATTTGACTGAAGCCACATAACAAGATACAAGCAGACCGAGTAAGGCTCTTACATTTCTCTTCTATGAAGTCAATGTGGTGCTTGGCACATAGTAAGCACTTTGCAAAAGACTTGTCAAAAAGTTTCTATGAGTACTATGCTACTTAGTTTAGCATCTCTAACTAATGTAGGTAGATTTAAATGTGTGTATATCAAGTCAGATTCTTCAGTAATAATTTAAATGTATGTTCTCTGTAATGATTTTAGTTTCTAAGTATAAAATATACATTGGCACTAAGAAGCTTATCCCTATCTTCAGCTTAACTAACTTTCTTTTTTTTATTGATTGTTCAAAACATTACAGAGCTCATGATATATCATCTTTCATACATTAGACTCAATTGGGTTTGAACTCCAATTTTTACCCCAAATACAGATTGCAGAATCACAACGGTTACATACTCACATTATTACATAATGGCATATTAGTGACTGTTGTATTCTGCTACCTTTCCTATCCCCTACTATCCCGCCTCCCCTCCCCTCCCCTCCCATCTTCCCTCTCTACCTCCTCTGCTGTTGTTCAATTCTCTCCCCTTTTCCCCCCCTCCCCCTTGCCCCTCATAACCTCTTATAATTTTGTGTATCATTGAAGATCTCCTACCATTTCCATATGCTTTCCCATCTCTCTCCCTTTCTCTCCCCCCATTCGTCATTGTTTACTGTTAGTCTTTTCCTCATGCTCTTCCTTCCTGTTCTGTTCTTAGTTGCTCTCTTTATATCAAAGCAGACATTTGGCATTTGTTTTTTAGGGCTTGGCTAGCTTCACTTAGCATAATCTGCTCTAATGCCATCCATTTCCCTGCAAATTCTATGATTTTGTCATTTCTTAGTGCTGCATAATACTCCATTGTGTATAGATGCCACATTTTTTTTATCCATTCATCTATTGAAGGGCATCTAGGTTGGTTCCACAGTCTAGCTATTGTGAATTGTGCCACTATAATCATTGATGTGGCCGTATCCCTATAGTTCGCGCTTTTAAGGTCCTCAGGGAATAGTCCGAGAAGGGCGATAGCTGGGTCAAATGGTGGATCCATTCCCAGCTTTCCCAGGAATCTCCATACTGCTTTCCAAATTGGCCTCACCATTTTGCAGTCCCACCAGCAGTGTATAAGTGTACACTTTTCCCCACATCCCCGCCAGCACTTATTGTTGTTTGACTTCATAATGGCTGCCAATCTTACTGGAGTGAGATGGTATCTTAGGGCGGTTTTGATTTGCATTTCTCTGATTGCTAGAGATGGTGAGCATTTTTTCATGTACTTGTTGATTGATTGTATATCCTCCTCTGAGAAGTGTCTGTTCAGGTCCTTGGCCCATTTGTTGATTGGGTTATTTGCTATCTTATTGTTTAATTTTTTGAGTTCTTTGTACATTCTGGATATTAGGGCTCTATCTGAGGTGTGAGGGGTAAAAATTTGTTCCCAGAATGTAGGCTCTCTATTTACCTCTTTTATTGTTTCCCTTGCTGAGAAAAAACTTTTTAGTTTAAGTAAGTCCCATTTGTTTATTCTTGTTATTAACTCTTGGGCTATGGGCGTCCTATTAAGGAATTTGGAGCCCGACCCCAGTATATGTAGATTGGAGCCAACTTTTTCTTCTATCAGACGCAGCGTCTCTGTTTTGATATCTAGCTCCTTGATCCATTTTGAGTTAACTTTTGTGGATGGCGAGAGAAAGGGATTCAGTTTCATTTTGTTGCATATAGATTTCCAATTTTCCCAGCACCATTTGTTGAAGATGCTATCCTTCCTCCATTGCATGTTTTAGCCCCTTTATCAAATATAAGATAGTTGTAACTTTGTGGATTAGTCTCTGTGTCCTCTATTCTGTACCATTGGTCCACCTGCCTATTTTGGTACCAGTACCATGCTGTTTTTGTTACTATTGCTTTGTAGTACAGTTTGAACTCTGGTATCGCTATACCTCCAGATTCACACTTCCTTCTTAGAATTGCTTTTGCTATTCTGGGTCTTTTGTTTTTCCATATGAATTTCATGATTGCTTTATCTATTTCTACAAGAAATGCCATTGGGATTTTGATTGGCATCCCATTAAACGTGTAGAGAACTTTGGGTAATATCGCCATTTTGATGATGTTAGTTCTGCCTATCCATGAACAGGGTACATTTTTCCATCTTCTGAGATCTTCTTCTATCTCTCTCTTTAGGGTTCTGTAGTATTCATTGTATAAATCTTTCACCTCTTTTGTTAGGTTGATTTCTAAGTATCTTATTTTCTTTGAGGATATTGTGAATGGAGTGGTTTTCCTTATTTCCATTTCAGAGGTTTTGTTGCTGATATACAGGAATGCCTTTGATTTATGCGTGTTGATTTTATACCCTGCAACTTTGCTGAATTCATTTATTAACTCTAGCAGCTTCTTTGCAGACCCTTTTGGGTCTGTTAAGTATATTATCATGTCATCCGGAAATAGCGATAATTTAATTTCTTCTTTTCCTATTTTTATGCCTTTAATTTCTTTTGTCTGTCTAATTGCTCTGGCTAGTACTTCGAGAACTAAATTGAATAGAAGTGGTGATAGAGGGCATCCCTGTCTTGTTCCAGATTTTAGAGGGAATGCCTTCAGTTTCTCTCCGTTTAGGATGATGCTAGCCTGAGTTTTAGCATATATAGCTTTTACAATGTTGAGGTAAGTTCCTGTTATCCCTAGTTTTTCTAGTGTTTTGAACATAAAGGAATGCTGTACTTTGTCAAATGCTTTTTCTGCATCTATCGAGATGATCATATGGTTCTTATCTTTAAGTCTATTGATGTGGTGAATAGCATTTATTGATTTCCGTATATTGAACCAGCCTCACATTCCAGGGATGAATCCTACTTGATCATGGTGCACAAATTTTTTGATATGTTTTTGTATTCGATTTGCCAGAATTTTATTGAGAATTTTTGCATCCAAGTTCATTAGAGATATTGGTCTGTAGTTTTCTTTCTTTGAAGTGTCTTTGTCTGGTTTTGGGATCAGAGTGATGTTGGCCTCATAGAATGAATTTGGAAGAGCTCCTTCTTTTTCTATTTCTTGAAATAGCTTGAAAAGTATTGGTATTAATTCTTCTTTGAAGGTTTTGTAGAAGTCCGCTGCATACCCATCCGGTCCAGGGCTTTTCTTGGTTGGTAGTCTTTTGATAGCTTCTTCTATTTCTTCCTTTGTTATTGGTCTGTTTAAATTGTGTGTGTCTTCCTGACTCAATCTGGGCAGATCATATGCCTTAAGAAATTTATCAATATCTTCACTATCTTCTATTTTATTGGAATATAGGGTTTTAAAATACTTTCTAATTATCTTCTATATTTCTGTAGTATCTGTTATGATATTGCCTTTTTCATCCCGTATGTTGGTAATTTGAGTTCTCTCTCTTCTTCTCTTTGTTAGCATGGCTAAGGGCCTGTCTATCTTATTTATTTTTTCGAAGAACCAACTTTTAGTTTTATCTATTTTTTCAATGTTTTTTTTTCATTTCAATTTTGTTGATTTCTGCTCTAATTTTAATTATTTCTTGTCTTCTACTACATTTGCTGTTGTTTTGCTCTTCCTTTTCTAGGTTTTTGAGGTGTAGTTTGAGTTCATTTATTTGTTGGTTTTTTCTTTTTTTGAGGAAAGAACTCCAAAAAATGAATTTCCCTCTTAAAACTGCTTTCATTGTGTCCCATAGATTCCGGTATGTTGTGTCTGTATTATCATTTGTCTCTAAGAATTTTTTCATCTCCTCCTTTATGTCTTCTGTAACCCATTGATCATTCAGTAACATATTGTTCATTTTCCATGTGATGTAGGATTTTCCCTTCCTTCTTTTATCATTGATTTCCAATTTCATTCCATTATGATCAGATATGGTGCATGGTATTATCTCCATGCCTTTATATTTACTAAGAGTTGCCTTGTGGCATAATATATGGTCTATCTTTGAGTAGGATCCATGTGCTGCTGAGAAGAACGTGTATCCACTTGGTGATGGTTGATATATTCTATATATGTCGGTTAAGTCTAGGTTATTGATTGTGCTGTTGAGTTCTATAGTTTCTTTATTCAGTTTTTGTCTAGAGGATCTGTCTAATGGCGAGAGCAGTGTGTTGAAGTCACCCATAATTATTGTGTTGTGGTCTATTTGACTCTTGAACTTGAGGAGAGTTTGTTTTATGAATGTTGCAGCTCCATTGTTTGGTGCATACAAATTGATAATTGTTATGTCTTGTTGGTGGATGGTTCCTTTTAACAGTATATAGTGTCCTTCTTTATCCTTCTTGATTAACTTAGGTTTAAAGTTGATTTTATTCGATATGAGTATAGCCACTCCTGCTTGCTTCCGAGGGCCATGTGAGTGGTATGATTTTTCCCAACCTTTTACCTTCAGCCTGTGTATGTCTTTTCCTATCATATGAGTCTCTTGAAGGCAGCATATTGTTGGATTTATTTTTTTTGATACAAGTTACTAGCCTATGTCTCTTGATTGGTGAGTTTAGGCCATTAACATTTAAGGTTACAATTGAGATATGATTTGTACTTCCAGTCATGCTTCTTTATTTATTTATTTTAGTTTGGCTGGTTTTACTTTTTGGTTATTTTCCTCCCCCTTTACTGAGATACCTCCTGCTGTTAGTTTTGGGCACTATTTTTCAATTCCTCGTCTTGTAGTATTTTGCCCAAAATGCTTTGCAGTGCTGGTTTTCTTGCTGCAAATTCATTTAGCTTTTGTTTATCGTGAAAGATTTTAATTTCATTGTCATATCTGAAGCTTAATTTTGCTGGATACAGTATTCTTGGTTGGAATTCATTATTTTTCAGTGTTTGAAATACATTGTTCCAGGATCTTCTTGCTTTCAAAGTCTGTGATGAGAAATCATTCGTTAACCTAATTGGTTTACCCCTGAATGTAATCTGCCTCCTTTCTCTCGTAGCTTTTAATATTCTCTCCTTGTTCTGTATGTTGGCTATCTTCATAATTATATGTCTTGGAGTTGGTCTATTATGGTTTTGAATGTTTGGGGTCCTGTAGGCTTCCAGGATTTGGCAATCCATTTCATCTTTCATCTCTGGGAAGTTTTCTAGAATTATTTCATTTAATATGCTGTCCATTCCTATGGTTTGAGTCTCTGTGCCTTCTTCTATCCTGATGACCCTCAAATTTGTTTTTTTTTTATGACATCCCATATCTCTTGAATAGATTGCTCGTGGGATTTAAGCATCTTTTCTGTGTTGACTATATTCTTTTCAAGTTGATAAACCTTGTCTTCATTATCTGATGTTCTGACTTCTACTTGATCAAGTCTGTTTGTAATATTCTCATTTGAGTTTTTAATTTGGTTTATATTTTCCTGCAATTCTAGGATTATTGTTTGATGTTTTTTAAGATCTCTGTCTCCTTGTAGAGCTCGTTCTTTGCCATTTGAATTTGTTTGTTTAATTCATTTTCAAAATATACTTTTATTGCTTGGACTTGCTGTCTCATGTCTTCCCTAATATTCCTTTCCATTCGAGTTAGATAGGCCTTGAGTTCATTCCCTATCCCTGCTTCTGATGTTTCTATGTCCTCCTGTAGAATTAAGTTGTCCTGTATTGTTTGTACTCCTTTTTTCCCTTGTTTTCTCATGTTGTCCACGTTACTTTCTAGCTCTATTTGATTGTCGTGTTTCTGCTCTCTTCTATAGGTTTGTTTTGGTTCTGTATTACTCTGTTGTTTCTTCTTTGTGTTGTTAAACTGTGCCTGTTAACGTGGATTCTGCTGGGAAGGAATTCCGATGGCCGAGCTCCAGTGACGTCACTACTCTGCTATGACGGGCCCCAGGCTCCTTGCTGGGGTGTCCTAATGGGGCTGTGTGACTGGACTGTCTCTGTTTGGTTTCAGCTCCCCGTTGAGGCAGGCAGGCAGTCTCCAGCCACCCAGTATCTCAGGCAGCGGGCGGGTGATCGGTTGCGGCGGGGAAGTGGACTCCGGCCGCCCTGTCGCGCAGGCAGCGGGTCGGCTGTCGCCGGTGGGCGGGCGATCTCTAGGCAACCAGTCCAGCGTTCGGTAGTCAGCGGGCGGGCGTTCTACCGCCCAGTTACGCGGGCAGTGGGCGAACTGTCGCCAGTGGGCCTGCGGTTTCCATCCGCCCAGTCACGAGGGCCTGGCCTCTAGTCCCCTAGTTTCTCCTGCTAGTCTTGGTTTCTCCTGCTAGACCAGATTTCCCCTGAGTGATGGCTCTCGGCAGTTCAAACTGTACTCTGGACCTGCCGTTTGTTGGGTGTGGAGGGTGTCTATTGGGGACCCCGGCACTCTATTGTTTTGTTTCCGCTGTGGGGGGTAGAACTGTACCGCTTCCTTCCCCCTCTGAAATCCCGTACTCAGCCCGGGGGTCAGTGTGGGCTCATCCAGCAGGATTCCACAGAATTGCAGCCACTTTTCTCCCTGCTTGCTAATTAATCACTTCTCTGCGGCGCCCCGCCTTCTGTAGCCGCGGGGAAGGCCAGGCGAATCAGTCAGCCCGGATCCCCGGGGTTGCACAATTGCCTATTGGGATCCCCGGCACTCTATCGTTTTGTTTTTTTCTGCTTGCCCCTCCCCCAGCGCTGGCTAGACAGGTTTCGTTTTGGCTGTTGATGGGAGGGGGAGTTGAAGGTCAGGTGTCTCTAGTTTTCCCCTATTCTTTATGCGGGCTCACTCTGATACTCCCTCCCCCGGAAAGCCTAGGAGAGGTTTTATGTGGATTCCCCAATGTATGGGGGATGGGCTGAGTGACACAGACCTGTTTTGTTGTTGCAATCTGTCGGAGAGTGGCGGTGGATACTTCAGCTCTCCAAGATGGTGGCCGATGATTGCCTTGGTGGAGTTTCCGTTGTGGGGGACGGGACTGTATCGCTTCCTTCACCATCTGAAATCCCGTACTCAGCCCGGGGGTCAGTGCGGGCTTGGCCGGCGGGGTTCCACGGAATGGCAGCCACTTTCCTCCCTGCTTGCTAATTAATCGCTTCTCTGCAGCGCCCCGCCTTCTGTCAGCTTAACTAACTTTCATTGTCCAAGTTTGATATCTGGAAACAGCAACTATTGGACCCAAGTAGAAAAAACTATTTATGGGTGCCAAATATAGAATAGACACATAAGATATTCTTTCAACATTTGAGTGTTTACTGTATGGAGGATACAAAAGATTTGAGCTCTGACCTCAACTTTGTTGTTATTATTATTATATCCCCATGTATTTGGACAATTCATTCTTCCTTTTGGGCTATATTTGTTTTACTGGTAAAACTAAGGTGTTGATCAGCAGGACTACTGTTTTTACTTTCAACTATCACAATCAGATTCAAATTCCAGTGTTTTTAAAGAAAGAATTCATGAATGAGCTTTTCTGTTTCTCAGAGTTTCCATGTGTTTCTAGAAATTCATTTGGCTAAACAATCAGACATGAAATGTGCAGCCAATTTGGAAAGCAGTATGGAGATTCTTGGGAAAGCTGGGAATGGAACCATCATTTGACCCAGCTATTCCCCTTCTTGGACTATTCCCTGAAGATCTTAAAAGAGCATACTACAGGGATACTGCCACATCGATGTTCATAGCAGCACAATTCACAATAGCTAGACTGTGGAACCAACCCAGATGCCCTTCAATAGATGAACGGATAAAAAAATGTGGCATTTATACACAATGGAGTATTACTCAGCACTAAAAAATGACAAAATCATGGCATTTGCAGGGAAATGGATGGCATTAGAGCAGATTATGCTTAGTGAAGCTAGCCAATCCCTAAAAAACAAATGCCAAATGTCTTCTTTGATATAAGGAGAGCAACTAAGAACACAGCAAGGAGGAAGAGCATGAGAAAAAGATTAACATTAAACAGGGACGAGAGGTGGGAGGGAAGGGGAGAGAGAAGGGAAATTGCAAGGAAATGGAAGGATACCCTCATTGTTATACAAAATTACATATAAGAGGATGTGAGGGGAAAGGGAAAAACAAACAAGGGAGAGAAATGAATTACAGGAGATGGGGTAGAGAGAGAAGATGGGAGGGGAGGGGAGGAGAGGGGGGATAGTAGAGGATAGGAAAGGTAGCAGAATACAACAGTCACTAGTATGGCAATATGTAAAAACGAGGATGTGTAACCGATGTGATTCTGCAACTTGTATTTGGGGTAAAAATGGGAGTTCATAACCCACTTGAATCAAATGTATGAAATATGATATGTCAAGCGCTTTGTAATGTTTTGAACAACCAATTAAAAAAAAAGAAATGTGAGTTTGGTATTTTCTGTTGGAAAAGGAAAAAAAATTATTCCAAAGGAGTTTGTACACTGAATTTTAAATAGGAATCATGTACCCTTTCTTTTCCTTTACCATTAACTCTCTGTTTGACTCAGCTGTTATTTAAGCCCAGACTTCAGTTTTCTTGCTAGCCGAGAACTAATTTTTGTTCCTCTGAAATCATAGCAATGTGTGATAATCTAGTAAGATAACAGATGTAATTGAAAATTGTTATGTTAAGTTACATAAGTAAGACATAGAAATAATTAAAAGATGCTTTCATTCTTATGTGGGATCTAAAATTGTTGATCTCATGAAATTGAGTGTATAATAGTTGTTACTTGTGACTGGGGAGGGATGCATTGGGGAGAATGGGATGGAAAAAGGTAGATCAATTGGTACTATGTTGCTGTTAAATAAGAGCAAAGAGTTCTGGTTTTGATTGCATATTATGGCAACTATAAATATCAATTATGTATTATATGTTTCATAAAACTGGAAGAAAGGATTTTGAAAGTTTTTATTGCAAAGAAATGATAAATGTTTAAGAAGGTGAATGTTGAACCTGATTTAGACATCAAACAATGTATACATGTATTATATGTTCCATGGCACCCTGTTAATATGTACAAGTCTACCTTTTCATAAAACTTAAAAATAAAGGACTGAGATTGTAGTTCAGTTGTAGAATGCTTATGTCCAAATCTTACCACTAAAAAATAAAAATAAAAAGCAAATATTTTTTAAAAATATAATTTTCCTATGTTAATATATGAACACATTACCAGTGAAACTCCACATCATGTACAACTGCAAGAATGGGATCCTAACTAGAATAAGTTATATTCCATGTATATATAATATATAAAAATACACTCTACTGTCATGTATACCTAAAAAGAACAAATTAAAAAATAAAAAATGTAAATCAATGTGGTATATAACAACAACAGAATAATAAAATTAGTTAATATCTATTCTTTGCCACATGTTCTTATTCATTTTGCTAGATGTCACTTCCTTAGTAGATATTCTCTAATGTTTATAATTACACACCCCACTTATATTCTATTCTACTTGGCCTTATTTATTTTGCACAAAATCTATCATCTTCAAATATCTGTTAATATTTAATTGTTTTATTGTCTTCTTTGCTCACTAGAATGTACAATCCACAGAGAAGGGATTTTGTTTTGTTTCTTCTTTTGTCCCTAACAGCTAAAAGTGCGATGACTACATAACATTAACTAAATTCTGCCACAAAAACCTGTCCTCTTCTCATGTAGGTTCAGAGAGTAGTAAACTGTGTGAAGGCAATATCTTTACTATTCTTCCAAAACAGATCAGTCTTCATGTCGTGCAGGTAGCTGGTTGATAATATTATTTTCTTAGGTCTTAAGATAAGTCTTTTATTTAGATATAGTCAACTTTTTGAGGCCATGGTCCTAAAAGATTAGACTTATGGTTAGGTGGGGTAGGTACTTACTATATTCTGAGTGGGAATGTCTAATGGAAGATTTCACCTAGGGGTTCAAAACCATTTCTTCCATATATTAACTCTGTGACCTTGTTCATGGTACATGAACCTAATTAGATCTCTGTTTTCTCAGGTACTGAAATGGGATCACAGTAGCACCTACATTATATACATATTGAGTGATAAAATAGGATATTGTGTGTAAATCACTTAAGCTAGTGTCTGGCATATTGTAAGAGCCAAATAAATAGTAATCTCTCATAGATGACGTTATTTGTTGCAGAGGTGAGTTAGACTCCAGTGATTTTTCGTCCCTGATGGAAGTTTATCTGATCTTGTGTAAACATCTTTTCATTCCCACAAAATACAAATGTTCAAAAAGCACAAATAGAACTTTAGGATATATGTATATCACCATGTCTGGATACTTGATAAAAAAGGGTGTAAAGCGGTTGGAGGCAGAAGAGATACAAAAGGAGGCTGAAATTTCTGAAAATTCACTTTACCCACTTCATATGATTGATTATGCTGGGCTGGCCTTTATAATGGAAGTTCCCTCAATTCCAATGAAAATATTTCTAAGCCAAATACTCTACAATAGACAGTGCAGAGATACTGGAATCTGCATTATGACTTAGAAGCTTCTCTTCTGCCAACATGAATTCATGGCTGCCAAAAAATGTGGGCAAAATCTCCCTGCAACAAACTTAATGAGTATATTCTGTGTGCATTTAGGCATAAACATTCCTTGGATGAAGCTGAAGTTCAGCAATATCACATCCCATTTATGTGTGGGGTGATTTCCTCTGGCTTAGAATTTCCTCCTGATTGCTTTCCTTTGTCAGATGAGAGGAGGAACTGCCTTGGCTTAAGTACTCTCTCCTCAGATTGTGCATGACTGATCATATGTAAAGGAAAAAAAAGTTCACTCTCACACAACTCTTTAACAGGGGGTCACTTTACAGGCTGGAAATCATAATCCAACTAGTGAGCTCTATTCTGGGATAGCAGCCACAGTCTGCCACATGCATGTTTGGTCTTCTTCCAGATGGTGTGTGTTTGGAGCAGCTTATGGGAGGTCATTGACCTACAGAGGGGACATTTGCTACCTTTTGCTGTTTTACTTAAGAGAGAGCAGAGATGAGTTTGAATGTTCCCATACATCCACAATGTCCCGTGAAAGTATTGCCTGTTTTGCCTCCCAAACTAGATATGCATGTAACAAAGACAACCTCACCTTAAAGAAATAGTCTCAATGAAAATACAACGTAAAGATGAATTGATGTTTCATTGATGTTTCTGGAAACTAATTACAAATACATATACCCAATTTAGGATTCTTTTGTTTTAAAATGAATGAGAGCAGATGTGTATTCACTATCAGAATTCTGTAACTACCCATTCTCTTTACAGGAATGCTTTACATAAAATTGTTTTCTTTAAAACAGACAAAAACTCTGTAATGTAATTTGGACAAACCATATTCCATTTGAAGATTGTCAATCTTAGATTTAAGGATGCTAAGTTATCTATCCAAAAACATATGGTTAAAACCACAACTGAAATCACAGCAGAAAGACTCATCTCTTTTAGTCCTTTAAAAGTCAGCTATGAATAAGCTTCTCATCATCTTTCCAAGGGGAACTAAGGGAAAGAGCTATTCTACTACATTGATTGAGTGCCATTCCTTTCTGATAGTCATTAAGAGCCAAATTTTGTTCATTACTTCTCACTTGGTCCATTTTCAGAACTTGATATTTTTTTCAGTAAGCTATTATTTTTCTCTAGCATACAGGATGAGTTATGTAATAAAAAGCCATATAGTCTTAGTATTAATACAAAATGATAATTTAGAATTTGTTAATCCTGAGGAAAAGACAAAAATTTTATTTTAAATATTATTTACAAAGGGCAAGTTACAGACAAAAGCAACAATCCGAAGATTAATATCTGTTAAAAAAAAAGAGCAGAATTGACAAGTTGAAGTAGTTCTAGTATTGTGAGATATGGAAAGAAAAGAGAAAATGACTAGTTTGCGTGACACATTTTCAAATCATGTTTCTGTTATAACATTGCCTCTGTAGACCCTTTCTTGAGGCAGGCTTATTAATGACCCTACATCTTCTTTTAGATCCTTCTTCCTTATTTTGACCCTTTCACAGTGGATTTGTTCTACCTGGTTCCCATCTCCATTATCCATTGTTTCTTCCTGCCATGCTCCCTCAACATAAAAGGCTGAATATTCTGTCTTTCATAACTATTGAGAAAATAAAAATAATATGAATTATAAAACTCTGCTTTGATATTTATTGAAGTAGTATGACAGAGACAGATTAAGCTAGCTGCAAAGTTAACAAGGAAATGATGTTCTTTTCTAGGGCATGCTGAAGCTAAAATATATTCCAACAACCACTTTTTTATTCAATGACTGCAACTTACTTACTAAGAATCATTGTTCTCTAAAAACATAGATTCTCAGAAATTTTTGTTTGAAATTTTATCAATAACAATGAAACATCCCAATCTTGCCTGGAGGGTGTAAGAGACTTTGACTCAGAGAATCATGTTTGATTTACAAACGAAATGTAAAACTTAAGATAAGGGGTTTGCACATCTATCTTAATTTTATTGTTTCCAAGGAAACAGGACCCTGGTTTCACTTTTGTAGTTTTGACCAGATGTTGATCCCTTTACAAGCAGCTCTGATTTGCTTTGAGCCTAAGAAAACATAACTTCTTGCCCTTTGTTCCACAGAGTCTGGAGTCTCAGCTGAGAAGATTTGAAGACAGGGGCAACTCAACAGCTGGGAGATAAAATCATCCACAGATTCCTTTACTCACATATTTGGTACCTGGGCTAAGATCATTCAAAGAGCAGAACTGCCAAACATAGGCGTTTCCACTTAACTTGGATCCCTCACAGCATGGCAGACTCAGGGTAGTTAACTTCTCACCTAATGGCTCAGTGCTCCAAGTGTGAGTGTTCTACCTACTGAACAAGAAGTGAAAACCTCAATTTGCATAGATCATTTCTACCCTATTCTATTAATTGACTAGTCACAAAACTACTTAGATGCAAGGGCAGGGGATATAAACACATCTGTCAAAGGAAACAGTGTCAAAGAATTTCATGTCCATCCTTTAAAATTGCCCCAGAGTTTATTAAGCCCTTAATTATATACAAGGTACTGTGTTAGTAACTTTGCCACAGATGCAAAGAAGAATCAAATACGACTCTTGACCTCAGAAATAATATATTCAAATATATTCTACAGTTATCTTGATGGAGGGGCCTTAGGTATGCCAGTTAATATATTTTTACCTTTTCCTTTATCTGGAAAATAAGAATAATATTTTAATTCCACAACACAATAATTACAGAATTAGAAAAATAAAATTAGATCATTGGATTAGAAAAATAAAATCAGCAAAAAATGATTAACATTCCCTTTATGCATATGCATATATATATATATATATATATATATATATATATATATATATATGTCAGTTTTGGTTAAAAACGAAGCAGAATAGTATAAGGTATCACTCCTAATAAACATGAATTCACAGTAAAGGAAGTTCTTACTGTGCATTAGCCCTTATAGATTTCTGTAATTATAGAGAAATCACTTCACTGACGAAAATAAGAAAAAAACGTTGCTGAGATAAGAGGTACCACTAGGTAGTTTAAAAAAAAGCCCTGGAAGCAAGGACTTAACAGATCTAAATCATAATTTCAATTATTACTATTCAGTTTTGTGATATTAGACTGGAGAGTATGCCCACTAAACCAAATCTTAGCTTCTTTATTATTAAAAGGGAAGATATTCAATTATATTAGTGACTTTTAAACCTTGTGAGCAAGGCTCACAATAAGAAGTATATTTTTACATTGGAATTCAGTGCATAAAATAGGTAAATGTACATGTATACACGTACATATGAACCCTTAAACAGATGTTTCTTTTGTTTTTAAAGAGAGTGTGAGAGAGGAGAGAGAGTGAGAGAATTTTTAATATTTATTTTTTAGTTCTCGGCGGACACAACATCTTTGTTGGTATGTGGTGCTGAGGATCCAACCCGGGCCGCACGCATGCCAGGCGAGCCCGCTACCACTTGAGCCACATCCCCAGCCCCAGACATTTCTTGTTAATATACATACTTTATTTACTTTTCATGAGATGAACTTTAATATTATTTTTACTTTTTTCCATAAAATGCCTTCTAGTCATGATCTATTAAATTGAATTAATGAGCAGCAATTGAAAACACTTGAATATAGTTAGTTCTCAAAGGACCATCTTTAGAATTCCATGATTCTATTTAAAGAACAAATCTTATTATGGGGATTAGACATAGACACTAGGCATTGCCTACTAAGAATCATTAATAGTGAAAGGAAATTGCCAAAACATTTTGAGGCAAAAAATGTAATGATGGCAGAAGGTTGAGGAGGTGTTCATACAACATTAGGCTATTCAAGCATATGTGTGATTATTTAATTACTTTTTAAAAAATTTGTAGTTGTAGATGGACAGAATGCCTCTATTTTATTTGTTTGCTTTAATGTGGGGCTGAGGATTGAACTCAGTGCCTCACACATGCTAGGCAAGCGCTCTGCTGCTGAACTACAGCCCGAACCCATTGAGCTACAGCCCCAGCCCTCTTTAAATACTTTTAAGTTAGACCAAATCAATAGTAATAAAGGCTCTAATCTAATTCATAAAGTATGATCCAGAAAAGAAACTTGTGAATTTACAGTTAAATATTTCTTAGTCAGTTTTCTGTCACTGTGAAAAAAATACCTGAGATAATCAACTTGAAAGGAGAAATTATTTACTTTGGCTTGTGGTTTCAGGGGATTCAGTCAATGGACACTTTGCTGTCTTGCTTTGAATCTGAGTTGAAACAGAATTTCATGGCATGGAGTGTATGATGGAGTAAAGCTGCTCAATTTGTGGCAGCTTGGAAGCAAAAGTAAAGAGGATGGGTTTCTGGTCCCAATATCCTCTTCAAGAGCATGCCACCAATAACCTAACTTCCTTACACTAGGCCCCAGTTCTTAAAAGCTCTACCACCGGGCGGGGGATGTGGCTCAAGTGGTAGCGCACTCACCTGGCATTCGCGGGGCTCTGGGTTCGATTCTCAGCACCACATACAAACAAAGATGTTGTGTCCGCCTAAAACTAAAAAATAAATATTAAAAAATTCTCTCTCTCTCTCTCTCTCTCTCTCTCTCTCTCTCTGAAATATAAAATTCTTAAAAAGTTCTACCACAACGCAACAGTGCCACAGCTCAGGATCAAACATACCCTTTGGGCATAACCCAATTAATAAGTGAGCAAAAGAACTAAACATAGACTTCTAAAAAGGGGAAATACACAATTGGAAAAAAAATTTCAAATCTCTAGCAATCAGGGAAATGAAAATCAAAACTGAATTTCGATTTCATCCCACTCAAGTCAGAATGGCAATTATAAAGAATACAAATAATAAATGTTGAAAGGATGAAGGGAAAAGGGCACATTGTTACATTTTTGGTGGGAGTGCAAGTTAGTGCAACCACTCTGGAAAGTAGTAAAGAGATTTTTCAAAAAACTAGGAATGGAACCACCATAGGACCCAGCTACCCTACTCCTCAGTATATATATCCTGAAATCTAAAAATCAGCATGCTATAGTGATACATCCACAACAATGTACATAGCAGCACAATTCACAATAGAAAAGCTATATAACCATGCAAGGTACTCTTCAATATATGAATGGATAAAGTAAATGTGGTATATATGCACAACGGAATATTACTCAGCCAAAATGAAATTATGTTTTTTCCTGGTAAACGGAAGGAACTGGAGACAATCATGCTAAGGTAGAGTATCTCGGACTCAGAAAACCAAAGATCAAATGTTTTCTCCATATGCAAATGTCCAAAATAAGGTGCAAACATGAGAGAGAGAGAGAATAGAGGCAGGGGGAAGAAGGGAAAGAAAGAGAGAGAGATGGAGGGAGGAAGAAAATAAGGAAGGAAGGAAGGAAGGAAGGAAGGAAGGAAGGAAGGAAGGAAGGAAGGAAGGAAGGAGGAAAGGAAGGAGGAAAGGAAGGAGGAAAGGAAGGAGGAAAGGAAGGAGGAAAGGAAGGAGGAAAGGAAGGAGGAAAGGAAGGGAAAGGAAGGGAAAGGAAAGGAAAGGAAAGGAAAGGAAAGGAAAGGAAAGGAAAGGAGGGGATTCCATAAAAATAGAAGACAGACTGGTGGATTAGATGAAAGGGACTGAGGGGGAGGGAGAAGGAATAGGATAAATGAAAAACAGACTAATAAATCTGACCCAACTTTATTATGTACATATATGAATCTCAATATCATGTATATCCACAAAACATTAACTATAAAAAATTCTATAAGTAAATAGCAGAAAGATGAATAGAGTAGAGGGAAGGGAGCAGGTGGAGAGTGGAGAGGATGAAAAGGGGAAATACTGAGACTGAATTAGAGAAAATTATATCCCATGCTTTTAAAATTATATCAAAATGAACCCCAAGCCAAGAGTGGTGGCGCACATCCTTACAAATATAAATCTTCCCTGTCCATACTTGCTTGATTCCTATAAATTATAATGCAACTGATTGGGGCACAGCTAATGAAATTGTAATAAGTTCCTGAGACTATACTTTGGAACTACACCTTGGTTTAACTTTATATATAAATTAAGCTATTTATTCACTTACTTGTGAAGTATTGCTTTGGGTCCATTATCATCAATATTGTAAAATCTATTATATTTAGATACAAACATTACCTTCAATTTTTGTCATTAGATATGATTTTACTGAGTGTCCATTGAGAAAGTAATTATCTTCTAGATGCTGGAAATGAAGCATTGACTAAGACAGAAAAAGGTTTCTGCTTACACGGAGCCCTCACAGCCATTGTTCCCATGAACCAATTACATTAATATGACCACAATCCACATGCCACAGATGGAGTTACTCTTATGACATGGTTAACATAAGTTTTTAGAGGTAATAAAACTGAGCTTACTGAGATATATATCATCATACTAAGCAATAAAAATAAATGAATAAATAAAACAAATAGATCCTATTAAAGTAGCTAGTAAACATGCCAAAACCCAAATCTATAAAATCAAAATGGATCCAGTTGTCTAATTTCCTGAATATCAATGTTGAGATTATTTACAATTCTATGGCCACTGAAAGCAACATTAGTATTTTTACTCTAAGAAATTTCTATGACCTAATCTATCAGTAAGATCAAGTGGAAGCCTGGATGGCTATTCAAGATTTTGAAAATACAATGGAATAACTAGTTCTGAAATGTGACTCATTGAGACAATCTCCACCCAGTGATTCTATGGTTCTGAGGCACATAAAAGGGAAAATAAAGAAGATGGTAAAAATGGAGAAAAATAAGAACCAATGGGCACATTGCTTATTCTAGCTGTTCTGGGTGTTTCCATCTAAATATAAATAAATACTGCAAATTGTATGACTAAGCCTGTGAGTAAATAGTCCAGACTTCTGACTTATTTTGACTTCATATCTAGACTCAAGAACATGGGGCCAGATCTTAGAGGCAAAACTCATATCCATTGGCCAGGAATGTAGAATTAGTTTTCTATTTATTAACTCATTAATTTCTACAACATATATTTATTGAAAACCTATTGTAAGCCAGGCAAACTGATAAGAACTTAGGATATACATGACAAGGAGGCACACGAAAACTATGACAATATCAATAAGTAAGACAGAGCCAGGCATGGTGGTTCATGCCTGTAATCCCAGCAGCTCAGGAGGCTGAGGCAAGAGGCTCACGAGTTCAAAGACAGCCTCACCAAAAGTGAAGTGCTAAGCAACTCAGTAAGATCCTATCTCTAAATAAAATACAAAATAGAACTGGGGTTGTGGCTCAGTGGTCAAGTGCTGCTGAGTTGCAACCCCTGGTATCTAAATAAATAAATATTAAGTAAGGAGAAAATCCAGTGGGTGGGGAGAAGAGTCTGAGAAAGAGCAGCTTCTTATGGTCTTCTGTAAATTGAGAGGAATATTATGTCATATGTATATCATGTCATGGTTTCTAAAATACCACCATTTGAGATTCATTCAGAGGAGGTAGGTCTTAGAAAATTTATGATTGTTTAAAATTTCTTCATTAAAACAAAAAATAAGGCTGAGATTGTGGCTCAGTGGTATAATGCTTGCCTCACAAGTGTGGGGCACTGTGTTTTTAAATTAAAATTTAAAAAGTAAAACTTAAAAATACACCCAAGATAAGATGTACTTCAAATATATAGTGTATCCCTTTGGTCCTTGTTCTCCTTTTACTACTCAATCTAGGTAATGTTAACCCACTAGGCAGATAGAAAGTGAAAGGAGAACCACTACCCAAGATAGCTTCTACAAATCACCAAACAAAAGCCTCTGTTATTTACTAATTTAAGGTTATGTCAGAGAAATGTTATGTAGCCACACAATTTGACTAAGGCCAGTGAAAGAAAGAACTGGAAAGTACCATACCTAGAAGCTCTCAAGAATATGGGCTCAATTTATGTCCTTTACAGCAGTTTTTCTCAAGATGAGGTCCCTGGACCAGCAGCTTTAAAATCTCCTGGGAGCTTGTTAGAAGTGTAATATCTTATGCCACATCCTAGATAAACTGAAATAGATATACTCTCCAGGTGGGGATCACAATTTGTGTTTTAACATGTGCTTCTGATGATTCTTGAGGAAACTCATGTTTGTGAAGCAGTGCTATAGACAACTCTGCTTTGATTTTTCCCTTAAATATTTTATTTTCTATTATGTTTCAAACCCATAACCTACTTTAAATTGTTTTGGAAATTTTCAGGGTGTAAACCTACCTAAACTGTGTATTAAATGAATGGAATAACTTGCTACAGTGATTTGATTTGCAAAGGAACTCCTTCATATAAATTTCTCCAGTATCCCCCAAAGTCCTATTCACTGCAAAACTACATTAGAAATTGTAGGTGCTTTGTCTTTTTACCACTTAAACTTGTCCTACTGTACATACTCGTAATTGAACATAGACTACACTGAAACTCTCAGGTTATGAGTTAGGCATGAGCTTTAATTAGGTCTTGATGCCTAATAATGTTTCATTCAAGTACTACTTTTAATGCATATTGACCCTGAATCTTCTAATCCTTCTCCATTAAAACTTCCCCTGAGGTCCACCAAATAATAAATAGCATGCCTGAAAACCTCTTGAGGAAGCATCTGATTATAGCTGTTATCTCTGTACAAACTGCTGTTGGCTATTAGACTTCTGGATATTGCATAGAGGTCTATTTTCTGTGTGCACACATCCCAGCCACCTGCAATAAGAGCACAAATTCCTCAGGCCCTGGTGGCTCCAGGTGGAAAGGTCCTTAAATTGGAAATCTCCCTGGAAATGTGTAGGCCTGTCAGGGATGTTATGCCCTTATAAGGTCTGTTGAAAATCTGCTAACAAATTAATGGTCTAAAAGGTTAAGTGACAGTTTGACAAACATGTGTCGAGGAGGGAAGGCACATGCCAGACGAGTGCCCTTCTGACATTCTGCCTGTGGGGGGCAGTTAAGTCAGCATCAAATTGCAAGCTTAGGGGCCAGTTTAAGTAATACAAAAGAAAACAGTGTAACATGTGGCAGACACAGTCCTGCAGAGAGGAAAACAGATAATAAAAGGGCTGTGTAAAGCAAGTAGAAATTGCTTCCCCATTCAGAGCTCAATACTGTTACAATTATAAACAATTATAGAATCTCTGATTGTTGCACAATCAGGAATATAAGAAACAAACAGATGGACTGGATAAATTCATTGCAGACAATGCAATTTCCAACAACCAGTCATGTCAAGTTCTGATTTCAAGCAGCAGGGTAAAGAATGGTGAAAGAAGCATTGAACTGGAAATCAGAAGACCTACATTTTAATGCAAGCACTACCACATTCTTATTATGTGACCATGAGATTCTTCTTTCCTTGAAATTCCTTCATTGCAATGTACATTACTATTACTCCCTTGACTTTTTCTGTGGATCAATATGGATAATAACCACATGAAAACTATTTCTGCATGTTTCATAAGACTTCCATTTTGAAGATACATGTACTATACAATTCTAACTCATTGAATAATTAAAGTGGAGAGTTTGCCTGTATTATCATAAATAATCCTCAGAAAATGTGAGAAAGGTATTGTTATTCAGATTATTGCAAACAAGGAAACTGAAGCTTAAAAGAGACACAGAGTAAATGGTGTTGCTAGATTTGAACCTGGTTATGCCAACTCCAAATTCCAAGTTTCTATCCACTGTGTTTTGCTGGGTATTGATGTTCTAAGTATTCACAAGATTTGTTCCTTTGTGTTTTGTATCACAATGACTGTTTCTTTTGGCTCATTAGGATGCATCTCCTTATGATACAGTCAGAACTATGTAACAAAATTAATATTCCTTTTACCATATCTTAGGTATCTAAAGCTAACCGTCTTACTCAATTTTGTCAATTAACTTTTGAAACTGTTCCTGATTACTGCCATGACCTTTTTCTCTTCTATTACATAGCTTTACTGTTTTCTAATTATACTATTTGTTTCTTTTTTTGGTACTGGGGATTGAACTTGATCAAGGGCTTCAGCTTCAGCCACTAAATCACATCCCTGGCCCTATTTTGTATGTTATTTAGAGACAGAGTTTCACCGAGTAGCTTAGCAACTCACTTTTGCTTAGGCTGGCTTTGAACTCACAATACTCCTGCCTCAGCCTCCCAAACTGCTGGGATTATATGTGTGCACCACCGTATCTGGCTATAATTGTACTATTATGTACATTTTTATTGTAATCCACACATAGATTTTGTATAAGTATGCAGAGTATAAATAATAAGTTACTTCACTTAATTGATTATTGGTTTTTCTATACATCTTACCATGTGTGTGGTGAAGTGGGCATCATTAAACCAATAATCAGTAAGTATCTTCTAATAGTAAAGATTTCAGATATCCCCAGATATTACCATCTAGGCAATTCTCATTCCTGCCTTGTTTTTATATTTTATTAAAGTATTGCAGACTCATGATTACTTTTTTAAATGTTAAAACATGTATAAATTGAAAATCAAAATTCTCTCTCTATTCCTGACTCCTTTTTCTTACTTTCCATATATAGCTACTCTAACCTCCTGTGTGTACTTTGAGAAATGTTCTATGCACCAACATATAAGCATATTCACATATTCTTAACTGAGTTTGCTATTTTTGCATAGAAATATTACCATACACTTAGAAGCTTAAAGCAACAAACATGTATTATCTCACAGTTTTAGTGAGTCAGGAGTCTGACTATGATTTAGCTGAGTCTTCTGCTTTGGGGACACAAAACCCTATAATATAGGCATCAGCTTGGGCTGTAGTCTTATCCATGGTTTGACTGAAGAAATATCTACTTCTAAATTCATGGGATAGCAGCATTTAATGCTCTGTGAACGTTTGGAATGAGGGCTTCAGCTTTGTGCTAGATATCAGACACAGGCTTCCCACATGTCATTGTCATGTGACCTTCCCATATTTGCTTCCTCAAAACCAGAAGAGTGTCTCCTCAAAAAAAATAAGTCTTATAATCTTATCTACTTTAATCATGTACAGGTAATGACCTATATTCCATCAACCTTGCCATATTCTATTATTTAAAAACAAGACATAGGACCTGTGTAGACTCAAGGGAAGGAAATTCCACAAAGGCATTACAACCAGAATGCAGAATCATGAGGGTCATCTTAGCGTCTGTCTACTACAATCATTTTTCACAAAAACTAAAATGGAATTGTGATCTTTATCTTTATTTTCCTTTTATAGTGCATCTTCCATATTTCCTCATTAGCAAAACACATAGATGTACCTCATACTTTTTTTATTAGTTGTTCAAAACATTACAAAGTTCTTGACATATCATATTTCATACATTTGATTCAAGCGGATTATGAACTCCAATTTTTACCCCACATACATATTGCAGATTCACATCGGTTACACATCCACTTTTTTACCTACTGCCATACTGGTGTATGTTGTACTCTGCTGCCTTTCCTATCCTCTACTATCCCCCCTCCCCTCCCCTCCCCTCCCCTCCCATCTTCTCTCCCTACCCCATCTACTGTAATTCATTTCTCTCTCTTGTTTTTTCCCCTTTCCCCTCACTTCCTCTTATATGTAATTTTGTATAACAATGAGGGTCTCCTTCCATTTCCATGCAATTTCCCTTCTCTCTCTCTTTCCCTCCCACCTCTCGTCCCTGTTTAATGGTGATCTCCTTCTCATGCTCTTCCTCTCTATTCTGTACCTCATACTTTTAAACAGAGCCCTCATATTACCTAATGTAAATGTACTACAGTTTACTTGACTCATTCCACATTGAATAATCATTAAATTGATCTACGTTTTTGCTATCATTAGTATTGTAACAGACATGTTTATATATCTATCTAGTACTTCTTTGAGCATACGCATAAACAAAATTTTACTGGTATAATTGTTATTTTTTAAAGTGTACATTTTTAAAACTTTGAGGATTAGTATCATAAGCAAATTCAGAATATAATCAGACATTTAATATTTATACTCTGATGATTTAAATGTCATTATGATGTTTTTATTAAAGGAGAGAAACAGTACATACTTATATGTTATTGAAATTTTTTAAAAAATGTACTTCCTGGGCTGGGGATGTGGCTCAAGCGGTGGTGCGCTCGCCTGGCATGCGTGCAGCCCGGGTTCGGTCCTCAGCACCACATGCAAACGAGGATGTTGTGTCTGCCAAAAACTAAAAAATAAATATTAAAAAAGAATTCTCTCTCTCTCTCTCTCTCTCTCTCTCTCTCTCTCTCTCTCTCATTTAAAAAAATGTACTTCCTTTTATAATTTTTCTATTGGTTTTACTTTTTTGCTTATTGATGTTTTAAGAGTGGTATAGTGTTTGAGGGTGACTCAAAATGGGATAGGGAGGAAGAACATGAGAAGAAGACTACCACTAAATAGGGAAGAGAGGTGGGAGGGAAAAAGAGGGAGAAGGGGAGTTGCACAGAAGATGGAAGGAGAACCTCATTGTTATACAGAATACATATATGATGTTGTAATGAGAAAAAGAAAAAAAGTGTGTCACATTAGATTGGATAGAGAGAAAGGATGGGAGAGAGGGGAGGAGTAGGGAGGATAGGAAGGGCAGCAGAATAGAATAGACAATATGATTGATGTATGTACATTCCATGTATGGATTATATGTCAAAATGCATTCTGCTGTCATTTATGACTAAAAAAAATAAATTGTATGGTAAAAAAAAATTAAAAATTTAAAAAAAGAGTGGTATAGTGTTGTATTCCCTCAGAATTCAAATATTTAAACCTAAATATTAATGTGATGATATTAGGAAGTAGAATTTGGGAAACTGGTTAGGTTTCAAGGTTAAAGTTCTCATGAATGAAATTAGTTAACTTAAGGAAGAATCTCAATAGAGACTATTTCCTCCTTCCAGCATTGGAGGACATAGTAACAAGGTGCCATTTATGGGATGGGTAAGGGGCACTCACTAGACCTTGATAAAGCCTTCCTATTGGACATTCCAACCTCCAAAACTGTAAGAAATACATTTAAAAAAATAAACTACCCAGTCTATGGCATTTTAATGTATCAGTCTGAAGGGACTAAGACAGATATTCTTTGTGTATTAAGAAAACAGAAATTTTGTTTTATGTATTGCATATATGATTTGACATTTGCCATTCAATTTATTACTTTTTTCTGTGGACAGGTTTGATTCTTAAATAGTTATATTAATCTTTTCAAATAATCAGTCTGTCTTCTGTTGTTCTTGTGCTGACATTTCCAAACAGAATTTCAGTGTCTTACTGAGGGCTTCTGGTCTGCATCAGTATATGGTAGAGAAGCAGTAGGGGAACCAGTCTCATAAAAAGGTGCATGTGTTTGAGCAAGAAACCAAGAAATTGGGGAGGGGGCCAAGATTGTTCTAACAATCCAGTCTTACAGGTACTATTCCACTCCTATGAGATCTGACCCATTTTCACAAAGCAGCAAAAAGTAGTTGGGTATTGGCATAATTACAATGTAGATTAACACTATTATGTGGTTATCTACATGATACATGTAAGTTAACAGTATTAAACATTATGCTAAGTAAAATAATTCATGAACAACATGTCATACATAATATTATTTCTTTTGTATAAAATGTCCAGAATGGATAAATTTACAAATAGAGAAAGATTCATGGTTAATAGGATCTGGGAAGAGGCAGAATGAATACAAAGTGACCACTTAATGGGTATAGAGTTTCCTTCTGGTGTGATAGAAATGTGTTAGAACTATCTAGAAGTGATGGTTTTACAACATTTGAAAGTATTACATGTTACATATCTGTACACTTGAAATGGTTATTTTATGTTATTTGAATTACACCTAAATATAGCTATTATGATATTTAAAGAGGAATTTTGATTATATTATATTTTTCATTTATTTGATGATTTTAGAACTTAGAATGTAACATCTGACTTTAATATATGGCCAGATTATATGAATTAATATTTGATTAGAGAATTCTGCATCAATATTTTTAGTAAATATGCCTAAACATGTTTGTATTATTATCAGATTTTGTTCCCAGAGGTTTTTTAGTTTTACAAAATTAGCTTAGTTCTTTCTCTGTTCCATAGAACTTTAGTGTTCATGATTTATAATTGAATATCTTAATTTATTGCTAACAATAATTAACACAAACTGTGCCTTTTAGGATTTCAAATATCTTTGATGTGCATAGATTTACTCAATTTACTTTTATCTGAAGTTGCTGAAATAGTTAATCATAACTCTTTCTGTACAGACATTGAAAATACAGCCTAGAAATTTAAAAAGAGGATTGATGCAGTTAATAACTGACTGTCAGTTATGAGCTCTTCCAAATTGCCATCTCTGTTCCTTCTAGATTTTCAAATAACCTTTACATTTTTTCTCTCAAAATAAAAGAATGGTTGTTTTTCCTTCTTTTCTGAGACCAATATGTTTTCCTTTTAGAACTTTTTTTTGAGAGAGAGAGAGAGAGAGAGAGAGAGAGAGAGAGAGAGAGAGAATCTTTTTTGTAGATGGACGCAACACAATGCCTTTATTTTTATGTGGTGCTGAGAACCGAACCTGGGTCCCACCTGTGCTAGGCAAGCACTCTACCGCTGAGCCACAATCCCAGCCCTAGAACATTTTTAATTGAAATAAATAAATTGTACCATATTTATGGGGTATTGTGTGATAATTTGATACACATATACAATGTGAAATTATCAAATCAGAGTAATGAGCATTTATATCTTCTTTTTTTTTAATTATTTATTTATTTATTTATTTATTTATTTATTTTTATTGGTTGTTCACAACATTACAAAGCTCTTGACATAACCAACTTCATACATTGGACTGAAGTGGGTTATGAACCCCCAATTTTACCCCAAATGCAGCTTGCAGAGTCACATCGGTTACACCTCCACATTTTTACATAATGTCCTATTGGTAATTGTTGTATTCTGCTACCTTTCCTATCCCCTACTATCCCGCCTCCCTTCCCCTCCCTTCTTCTCTCCCTACCCCATCTACTGTAATTCATTTCTCTCCTTGTTTATTTTCCCATTCCCTCACAACCTCTTGTATGTAATTTTGTATAGCAATGAGGGTCTCCCTTCATTTCCATGCAATTTCCCTTTTCTCACCCTTTCCCTCCCATCTCATGTCTCTGTTTAATGTTAATCTTTTCTTCCTACTCTTCCTCCCTGCTCTGTTCATAGTTGCTCTCATTATATCAAAGAAGACATTTGGTATTTGTTTTTTAGGGATTGGCTAGCTTCACTAAGCATAATCTGCTCTAGTGCCATCCATTTCCCTGCAAATTCTATGATTTTGTCATTTTTTATTGCTGCATAGTACTCCATTGTGTATAGATGCCACATTTTTTTTTTATCCATTCATCTACTGAGGGGCATCTGGGTTGGTTCCACAGTCTAGCAATTGTGAATTGTGCTGCTATGAACATCGATGTGGCAGTATCCCTGTAGCATGCTCTTTTAAGGTCTTCAGGGAATAGTCCAAGAAGGGCAATAGCAGGGTCAAATGGTGGTTCCATTCCCATCTTTCCCAGGAATCTCCAAACTGCTTTCCAAATTGGCCGCACCAATTTGCAGTCCCACCAGCAATGTACAAGTGTACCCTTTTCTCCACAACCTCTCCAGCACTTATTGTTGTTTGACTTCATAGTGGCTGCCAATCTTACTGGAGTGAAATGGTATCTTAGGGTGGTTTTGATTTGCATTTCTCTGACTGCTAGAGATGGTGAGCATTTTTTCATGTGCTTATTGATTGATTGTATATCCTCCTCTGAGAAGTGTCTGTTCAGGTCCTTGGCCCATTTGTTGATTGGGTTATTTGTTGTCTTATTGTCTAATTTTTTGAGTTCTTTGTATACTCTGGATATTAGGGCTCTATCTGAAGTGTGAGGAGTAAAGATTTGTTCCCAGGATGTAGGCTTCCTGTTTACCTCTCTTATTGTTTCTCTTGCTGAGAAAAAACTTTTAAGTTTAATTAAGTCCCATTTGTTGATTCTTGTTGTTAACTCTTGTGCTATGGGTGTCCTATTAAGGAATTTGGAGCCCGACCCCACAATGTGTAGATCGGATCCAACTTTGTCTTCTATCAGATGCAGAGTCTCTGGTTTGATATCAAGTTCCTTGATCCATTTTGAGTTAACTTTTGTGCATGGCGAGAGAAAGGGGTTCAGTTTCATTTTGTTGCATATGGATTTCCAGTTTTCCCAACACCATTTGTTGAAGATGCTATCCTTCCTCCATTGCATGCTTTTAGCCCCTTTATCAAATATAAGATAGTTGTAACTTTGTGGATCAGTCTCTGTGTCCTCTATTCTAAACCATTGGTCCACCCGCCTGTTTTGGTACCAGTACCATGCTGTTTTTGTCACTATTGCTTTGTAATATAGTTTGAAATCTGGTATCGCTATACCGCCTGATTCACACTTCCTGTTTAGAATTGCTTTTGCTATTCTGGGTCTTTTATTTTTCCATATGAATTTCATGATTGCTTTGTCAATTTCTACAAGATATGTCGTTGGGATTTTGATTGGCATTGCATTAAACCTATAGAGAACTTTTGGTAATATCGCCATTTTGATGATGTTAGTTCTGCCTATCCATGAACAGGGTATGTTTTTCCATCTTCTAAGATCTTCATCAACTTCTCTCTTTAGGGTTCTGTAGTTTTCATTATATAAATCTTTCACCTCTTTTGTTAGGTTAATTCCCAAGTATTTTATTTTTTTTGAGGATATCTTGAATGGAGTGTTTTTCCTCATTTCCGTTTCCGAAGATTTGTCGCTGATATACAGAAATGCCTTTGATTTATGCGTGTTGATTTTATATCCTGCCACTTTGCTGAATTCATTTATTAGTTCTAGTAGTTTCTTTGTAGACTCTTTTGGGTCTTCTAGGTATAGAATCATGTCATCTGCAAATAGTGATAATTTAAGTTCTTCTTTTCTAATTTTTATGCCTTTAATTTCTTTCGTCTGTCTAATTGCTCTGGCCAGTGTTTCAAGAACTATATTGAATAGAAGTGGAGATAGAGGGCATCCCTGTCTTGTTCCGGATTTTAGAGGGAATGCCTTCAACTTTTGTCCATTCAGAATGATGCTGGCCTGAGGCTTAGCATAGATAGCTTTTACAATGTCAAGGTAGGTTCCTGTTATCCCTAATTTTTCTAATGTTTTGAACATAAAGGGATGCTGTACTTTGAAGGAAGGAAAAATCCTACATCACATGGAAAATGAACAATATGTTACTGAATGATCAATGGGTTACAGAAGACATAAAGGATGAAATTAAAAAATTCTTAGAGATAAATGAAAATACAGACACAACATATCGGAATCTATGGGACACAATGAAAGCAGTTTTAAGAGGAAAATTCATCGCCTGGTGGTCATTCCTCAAAAAAAGAAAAAACCAACAAATAAATGAGCTCACACTTCACCTCAAAGCCCTAGAAAAGGAAGAGCAAAACAACAGCAAATGTAGCAGAAGGCTAGAAATAATTAAAATTAGAGCGGAAATCAATGAAATTGAAACAAAAGAAACTATTGAAAAAATTAACAAAACTAAAAGTTGGTTCTTCGAAAAAATAAATAAGATCGACAGACCTTTAGCCATGCTAACGAAGAGAAGAAGAGAGAGAACTCAAATTACTAACATACGGGATGAAAAAGGCAATATTACAACAGATCCTACAGAAATACAGAAGACAATTAGAAATTATTTTGAAAACCTATATTCCAACAAAATAGAAGATAGTGAAGACATCGATAAATTTCTTACGTCATGTGATTTGCCCAGACTGAGTCAGGAGGATACACACAATTTGAACAGACCAATATCAATGGATGAAATTGAAGAAGCCATCAAAAGACTACCAACCAAGAAAAGCCCAGGACCGGATGGATATACAGCGGAGTTTTACAAAACCTTTAAAGAAGAATTAAAACCAATACTTTTCAAGTTATTTCAGGAAATAGAAAAAGAGGGAGCTCTTCCAAACTCATTCTATGAGGCCAACATCACCCTGATTCCGAAACCAGACAAAGACACCTCAAAGAAAGAAAACTACAGACCAATATCTCTAATGAACCTAGATGCAAAAATCCTCAATAAAATTCTGGCGAATCGAATACAAAAACACATCAAAAAAATTGTGCACCATGACCAAGTAGGATTCATCCCTGGGATGCAAGGATGGTTCAACATACGGAAATCAATAAATGTTATTCACCACATCAATAGACTTAAAGATAAGAACCATATGATCATCTCGATAGATGCAGAGAAAGCATTTGACAAAGTACAGTATTTATATCTTCTTAAATGTTTGTTATTTCTTTGTATTTGGAGTCTACAAATTCCTCTCCTTTAGTTCTGTAAAAGTTTATGCTATTGTAAACTATATTCACCTTAATTTGCTGTAGAAAACTAAGAATTATTCTTCCTATATAATTGTGTTTTTGTACCTGTTGTCAACCCCCTTCTCTGTTCCATTCCTTCTATCCCTCATAGTCTCTAGTAACCATTATGCTACTCTCTTATTATATGATGTCAACCTTTTTAGCTTTCAAATATGAATTAGAACCTTTACTATTTGTTTTTCTGTGCATTAACAGACATGTCTCACTTAACATAATACCCTACATGCTCATATATTGTTGGAATAACTTCCAGTCTCAGCTAGCAGCTACTAGCAGCTCGGAAGTGCCTGAAATATCCACCTTCCTTCAGGCCTGACAGGAGCGCCTGCAGGATGGGGTGAAACCACATCCTCAGCACTTGTGGTTAGCATTGCCAGACTGCCCGGCCAGGAAACCGAGAGTCAGGGGCTTCAGGGCATGAAACCCCTGACTCAGTAAGGGATAAAGACCCTTCCAGATCACTTTCTGCCAAGACAGCGAAGGGACTCAGGAACACATTCAATATATCATCCAAAAATGACATAATTTCATTATTTTCTACATCTGAAATGTAGTTATTTGTGTATGTATACTATATTCTCATTACCTAGTCATCCACCAATGGATACCTCTATTGATTCTTATTGTGACTACTGAGCCCAGTGCTTCAATACACATGGGAGTGCAGGTATCTCTTTGATATGCTGATTTAAATATATATATCTTATCTTTCTTGCCAAGCTTTAGCTGTGCTGTCACTAAAACCTGTCCTCCAGTCAGATATGCAAATTGAGAGACTCTCTGTTGCTATTTTTCCTCTAAATTTTGATTCCATTTTACCATCCACTTGTTTTTATTCATTTTCAAAAGCCCTTAGGTTATATGTATTTTTTGAATTTTCTCTAGAGTTTTTATTTTTTATTCTATTAATGTCAGTATGTTAGTGGTTTACCCCTCCACACTAGAAGTGGAATTCCCATGTCCTTAACTATAGTTTTCTCAGAACACCATGGCAATTGGAGTTCATCCTTTCTTTCCTGTGAATTACATCTGTAGCTTGTTTATATTGTGCATTTAGTTTGTAACTTACAACATAAATTTTAATTACCTGTTGACATTTCTATCCTCACAAAACACTAGAACAAAGTGTTTTTTCCCTTATATCCATAGTACTACTTGTTACAATATTTTCTCATTTTAAACTAGGGAAGAGAACTGCAGGCTAATTTCAGAAAAGAAATGGAATATGTAAAGATTCTTTGGAAGGTGAGAATATCACAATTTTAAAGACCTAAAAGAAGCATGTTATGATTAAAGCACAGAAAGAAAAAGAGTGTGTACTAAGAGATAAAAAGTACCCACATCCTACAGTTTTTTAACACCCTAACAAGGGTGCTAAATCTTAACAAAGATTTTTGTTTTCATCTGAAGAGCAATTAGAAGTATTTTAAGCCAGGTAAGGTGGGGCAGTAACAGATCAGTCTTTTTCTCAAAGATTTTCTGTGTATGGTGACTGGATAGCTAGTGAACCAGAATTAATGGAGGTGTGACAGTAAGGAAGCTGCTGTGTAATTCAAAGGAAGAGAAAATACGTCAGAATGGGGTAGAGATAGAAAAAAAGTGGACAGATTAAAGAGGTATTTATTGCATGCTAGCTTCAAACTCCAGGATAGACTGCTAGCATCTGGAAAAAATTGTGACAAAGTAAACATAAATTGCAGTAGATTAAAATCAAAATCAATAATGTACAAGTACTATACAATTGAAACCAGAGGAAACCTATTGAGACATAAGTAAGTATAAAAATTCATTGTACTCCCAGAATGTCTGCACTGGATTTGGAAGCAGAATGCTTGTACCCATTAGGAAGTTAAGCAGCCATCAATCTATTAGATAAGTGCTGCATATTCAGACAGTCAAAGACCAATTTTCCATTCCCCATTATCCATATTATTTTCTTTTTAGTTCAGAAGTTGTAACAGAAAGTTGATAGTGTATTATTCTTTGGACAAAGAAAAGTATGATAAGTGAGGACTGAAAGAGAAAAAAAAAATCATGGTACTAGTGCATATTTGGGATTGAAGTATTTTATGCTCTCTCTCTCTGTTCCTAGTGTCAAAAATTCAGAGATTAGGAGTAAAAGATATACTTTAAGTTCATAACTGTAATAGATGAAATCCTGATAAAATCTTAGAACCATAGGTGGATATATGCCTTTTGACATAATATTTATTTGTAGATCATAGAAGGTGATTTGATTAATATTAAGGTAGCCAATTTTAAACAAGTTTCATTCTAGACACTATCTGTTGGTCAAAATATGGTCATGAAAAAGGAAAAGAAAACCTTCTAGAACAAGGGAAAGGGATTAGGGAGCATTATCTCTATGATTTAAAGACAAAATAAGACCTATGAGAACACATTTTTCATA